>NC_135716.1:55842983-56142983 GCF_964656455.1 Halichoerus grypus
TGTACCCAACAGTTGAGTGGTCTGAAACTTTAGTATTTATTTTCAGCCTATGACATAGGCACTGTCTCAATTTTATGAAACAGGTAAGCAACCTTCTTTCAAATCTTAAAATTGAAGGGACTCATAACTTCAAGGCAAATAGCCCCTTAATTTAAAAGTATCAACACTTTCACATGTGCTGGCAATTTCTGAAATAAGAAAGGTTGAGGTTGCCCTATTACATTACCTATTATATTGTTTAAAAGAGACATGTAGTGCCTCACCCTGGATGCCCCTCACACCCTGCTATATTCTATTGCATAGACTTCACAGTGGCAGAGAGCTAAGAAGAAAACAAAATACTGGGCTCACCAATATTACTACGTGTTTTAGAAATTCCTTTTTAGAAGTTCTTAAAAAAGAAAGACATCATTGGAGGTCACTGGCATATTAAGTATGAAGGATAACTTCTTAATACTCTCTTTACTGTAATCGAATTTAATCTTGTCCACTAAATCAGAGAGGAAGTGATCAGTTTAAAAATACATCATAAGATCTACATAGATGGAAAACGAAATCAAAATTTGTTTTGGTATCTGCAATGGTTAAAATGACGCTCTAATTGCTTGCGAATCAAACATCACAAAGCTTAGTGTGTAATTTTAATCATTGATGAGCTCCAGGTTAATTATCCTCATGGCATGCATGCAGCTTTTAAAACCCACTGAAATAATCTGATAACCATAAGCATGAAAACCTAATAATTTTCTAATTAGTCCACAAATATTAATGTTTACCTTTGCAGTTACCAAAGCTGTACAAACTGTGTATACATACTGAAGGCAGCCAAAATGCCTAAAATATAATCCCCTGCTAGACTGAAATGAGGAAGTCAGGAAGGGACTAAAGAGTTGGAGTGGAAGTAGGGTGGTAAATAATACTGAATTAATGATCCTAGATTAAAAGGAAAAGTTTCGAAACCCAGGGTGTATTTTTTTTCCCCCTATAATCAGGTAACAGGCTGGTATGTGGAAGGAGACTCACCTTAATTATAAAAGTAAGAAAAGTTCCCAAATACTTTACAGCTTTGTAAAAGAGTTTCTAAGCTATTTTTATTACCATTTTAATTCTGTTTTACCTATACCCCTACAACAGTTCTCAGCCCACAGAAACACTTGCTAGAATTATTACACACATGCTGAATGCACCTCAAATGAGTTGTATATAATCCGTAGTCAGTTGTTCTGGCCAGATGCCGAATGGACTCTGCAATGTATCACCTCAATATTTCTTTATATGAAGTAGATCCTATCTTTTTATTTTATCTTAATAGAGCCAGAAGTAACTTTCAAAAATGTAACGTTATTGCTATGTGAAAAAAATTACGAAAACTAAAGAATCCATCACAAGTCAAAGCAGTAGGATACATTTTGTTACAATACCCCACATAGTTTTACAGGAGATTGCCTATCAATTTCTTCTCAAGAAGCCACCCATTAATCAGAAACTGAATCAAATACATAATAAGTCTCCTATACAATCAAATTTACATTTCATTCCAAAGCAACAATAGCAAAACCACCTGGATTGATACAGCTAATAATATGTTAACTGATTTTTAAAAATCTGTAGTTGTTGACTCTGACCATGGCAGTATTTACCAGTATATTTTGATGGAGTCCCTTTAGTTTGTACAGTTAAAAAATTATTTAGATCAGTATACACAGTGACCCTGAATATGATGCTAAGTGATTTCATTGTCATCAACGTCAGACAAGATCTTTCTTTTATCAGTGTGACCCATTTAGGAAATTTACACTAAGGCTTTATAAGTCCCAGTACTATAAAGACCACAAAGACAACCATTTATTTAACTTAAACCACAGAATTCATTTCAAAATGACTGCGTAACAAGTAAACTCACTATAAAAACCGCTTCACCCATTTAAGCTGTTTTCTTTTTAGTTTTTACCAATTTCTATTCTCTACTGCCAAGCATTCTATTTTTTAAAAATCACCAAAGTCCTCAAGAAATCCTAAAGAGAAAAACTAATATAATTTTAATGCTAAATTCAGAACAATACATACCTGCTGGTCTGCTTAGAATATGTGTACACATTTTTTTGGTATTCTCACTAACTCACAAGATCAGTGACTTTGATCATGTAAATCCCTTTTTCGGAACTAATGGACAATATGCAGAAAAAGAACTTTTATTGCTCGTTCTGCCTTGCTTTCGTCCTGCAGTCGCTGCTGCCTAAACTCAGCTCTGCTAAATGACCAAACCCACCTACAAGGAGCCTGGCTAATGAAAGGGGGTGCTTTCTGAACAATAGAAGAATTCCTTTGCATTCAGAAAGCAGAGTTCCCATTAGAACCCAAAATCAGAGAGGCCAGTTTTACCTCTTTTTTTTTTTTTTAATTGAGATTGTCCCAGCCCTCCTCTACGGTCCAGTGAGACAGTGCTTGTGAAATGATTAAAAAGAACGTGATCTGATCAAGAGGACAGAATAATGGGAAAGGAATGCTAGGTTAGCCACTCCGCTAAGTGCTGGGAAAGAAGACCAACGCGCCCCTTAGCCTATTGTTTTTATTCTCCTCTGCTCTTCAGCCAACCTCCTCGCACTTTGAGTCTTTATTTACTCCATTTTAACAGGTTAAAAGTTGTCCACTTACAAGAGAATTTGATAACAAGTTACAAATCCTAAAAAAAAAAAAAAAAGAAAGGAAAAAGAAAAAAAAAGAAAGGAAGGAAGAAAGAAAGAAAGAAAGAAAGAAAAATCCTTGAATTATATCAAGTTTCCAAAAGGTCATCACTGTCTCTGCTGTGGCCTTTTCCCCATTCCAAATCCTCTATCAATATGTCATAGTGAGTTAGGCAAAGACAAAAGAGAGGCACAGTGTGAAAACGGCACATATATCTAATCCTGACAAAGCAATGAATAGACCTTCACAAGTATAATTATACTTGTTTATTTGTTGCCACGTACAGAGAACTGATGAAAAAAATCCATCAAAGTGGTATTATGCAGACACCAAGAGCTTCTTTTCTTTGGTTGCTAAAGCCACATTGAGGCTTAAATTCCTTATTGTTAAATTCAGAAGAAAGAAAAAAAAAAAAGATTTTTGGCCGGACTTTTTTTTTTTTTTTTTTTGGATCAGTTGCTGACAGATCTTTTGTGTCCTAGGCTGTATTAGCTCACACCGCTACCTCATTTTTACCCATGTTGGAATTCATAATTACAAACTACTGTACAGAAGCTTTTAAAAGGGTGTGGTGTGCTGACCAGAGAGGGTAGTGAAATGGTCCTTTTCTCATAGTCTTTCTTTTGATATATCCAAACACAGGTAAAATACCTGTGTGGAAGCACCATTTACGTCAGAATACATCTTTGATCTCGGTCTTTTAAGTTGGTGCTGGTGGTTTTCTTTAGTCAGCTTTCTCTACAATTTGCTCATTTTAGTATATGTTGAGTATTTCATAAGAGATTACATAACTTCTTTCCCATTGCAGTATTAAAAACGTTAGCAAGAAGGAAGGCAAAGACAAGGATGTCAAAGGATTGAAAATATTAAGTAAAAGGATTTCAAATCCAACTATTAAGGAGCCATTATGTTCCAATAGACACTAAATCAAATAAGTTAACAAAAGCACATTTTGGGGGGTGGGGAGCCAAATGAGCTTTTTTTTTTTTTTTTTTTTCCTTGCAGGATAGAAATATATCAAAGTAAAAGCAATCTGCATAGTTAATGTTTGTGAGCTTTACAATTTAAAACAGAAAAGCTGTAATTTTTCTTTGCTGGCAATCTGGGAACACTCTGGAGTTAATTACAGCTGATTCGGAGTGAACCACACAAACAAAGACCAGTCTATGTCCAGACAATTATACTGCATTAACCAGCTTAGAGCTTCCTGCTGATGTTTCAGGGCTCTTCTGTTACACCCTTCTACCTTCCCAGCACGAGAGAAAATGCTTCTGCAAGAAGGAATTAATGAAGAGAACTGCAAAAGAATGTGTGACGACCTCTCCTGACACGGCAAAAACTTTCCACCCATGTCACGACAAAGGGGAGGAGGTAATTAAGTTTGAATAGAAGGATGTAACCAAATATACGAAGCATTTAAAATAAGCAAATTTTTAAAGAGGGAAAGTTTACAAAACCAAAAATGAGTGTGCAAGTCAACTAAGTCATTTCCCCTTAATTTTCCTCATTAAAATCTAAATTAGCTAGTCAATGCAGATTTATTTCCTACTCTATAAACAGGACCCTTGTGATTGATGCTTAGTGGTCTTCTCCCTTGCTTCTCTCTTTCTCTTCCTCTCCTTCTCTTCCTACCCTCATTTTCTCTCATCTCTAACCCTACATGGACTTTATGTGACAATTACATATCATTAAGCATATGTGTTGGAGAACTAAAGAGAAAAGGTAGTTTGCCAGTTCTTAATTTGTATAGTTGTGGGAAATAGGAATTTTACTCAGTTCTCTTCACAACTTTAATCAAACTCCAGCGACTTTCCTTAGAGAGAAATCAATAATCTCTCCTTAACCAAATTACACTATTATATGACTCATTTTATTTGTTTGCTTCAGGAAAATTTCATAATCAGTGAGCAAGATGGACTCAGTACTTTAGTTATCCTCTGTAAACAAACTTTGGTACTTCCAACCAATCTAGTTGATTTCTAATTTTCTTATTCATTCTAATTGAAAATGAATAGTTTGCATTGGTGTGAGACAAGGACATGAACTGTAATTATGTTCAGTGCCTCTTTCTGATTCTTTCTTTGATACTGTTTTGCTAGTATTCCAGCTGACATTGGGGCTTTGTAGTGATTGCTTCATTAAAGGGTAAGGATGTCCTAATCAGCTAAAGCATTACTAGAAAGCTGTTGTTTGCCAATACTATGAGAATATACTGGCTTTTTTCTTTCTTTCTTTCTTTATAGAAGAAAAAAGATACATCTGAATGCCAGTTACCCAGCCATACTTAAGTATTAATCATCTTCCCTTTGTCTCAAATATGCAAAGTAGGATTAGAGTTAAATGACTGTATGATCCTTTTCATTTTTCTTCCCTAAATAAATGTTAATCTACAAATCAATCATGTGTTATATTAAAATACATATAAATATACTTTCTGAAAATACTAAAAGGTTGTGTAAATTACACTCAATTTTGCAAAGCATCTCAGGAATGGACAGAATCATTTTCCCTTCTCAGACTCCTCTCCCTCAATCCTTACTATATTTGAAAGTTCAAGTCAATAACATGGACCCCTTTGGTTTTCCTTGGAAGAAACACGGACTGTATCAATCATTTTTAGAGATTTTTAATCGTATTTGCCATGTTTTCTTATGTTTGTATTTCTAGTCTTTAAAATGTAATTGACTAATCTCTCTGGTTTACACACAATCTAAGAGTGTTTAGTTGATAATGATTTTGAGTTGTCACCTAGTAACATTTAAAAAACTTAGTTTTATAAAGGTATATATAACCATAGAATATCTGGCTTCAAAAAGATTTACCAGACTAGTGAAAACGATTCTGCACACATATTTATCTCATACACAATGTGAAGACAATATGTTCTAACAAGTACATGTATTTTTCCTTCTTTATCTATTATATAAAATCCACTATTGAACTACTGATAATTAAATACTTAAAAGAGAAAACAATTGGATAATTATCTGTATTTCACAATTCCCACCAATAGGATCTCATAACCAATGTAGCAGTAAGTGTAAAATGGTGAGTACATTCTTACTTTAAAAAAAAATGTCATTCTTTGCAGGCTAAACCTACCATAATTATCTTCATAAAGCTAATTACAGGTCAGGTATTCCAGTGAACATTCCTATTCCCTGAGCAATGATTTCACACGATTTCAAAATAGTTTTAATGAAGAAAGCTATATGAACAAATTTTAAAATCACTACCAAGTACCTCTTATTATACAATACTCTTAGAGTCTACAAAATACATCTCTTTTTATATCCCATGTAAATATTTTAAATCATTTTATATTAAAAACCACATAGGACTAACATAATAGAGAACATAAGTGGAATGCCAAGTTTTCTTCTGGATGAAATATTGGCAAATTTATGTTTGATCACTAAGATTAGTTGGTTATTTTATTTCTGTTATGAAGAGCCCTGTGTGTGTGTGTGTGTGTGTGTGTGTGTGTGTGTGTGTGTGTGTTTGGCCTGAAAGTTAATTTGACTGCTGTCCATAAGTGAAGTGAGCATTTCAGTAATTAACTTTTGTGTTTTAAATGTATGAACTTTAATTAGATTTCATTATAAACAAACAAACGTCAACCATAATTATAAGCTCCTTGGTTTACCCACATATTATCCCTTTTCAAACAAACTTGATGTCAGACAAATTAAAATCAAGCAGCCAGCAATTTTGAGTTGAATTTTACATGATCTGCTGGTAACCTGATTACTTTAACTTCAATATCATTACAGGAAAAGTATTTCAGGAAAAATAATGACAAGAATTCCAACAGGAGACAAGCTTAATTGTATTGATTCAAAAGATGCATGTTCATAGGAACCATGTTGAAGGAATAATGTTATCTCAAATCTACAGTTTCTATTAAAATGAAATTGTCCAGCATGAAAGAGGCAATTAAGATTAGTGTCTACAGAACTAGAGATACTAAACTAACTAAATAATTATCTGGGCTCAATTATCTTATACTTTTAAGTAGCAAAATACCAGTGTGGAGCAACTATAAGGCATGAGGTTTGCAGGTTTATTTACTGACTGGTGTATCTATTAGGACCAAGAACAAGTAGAGCTGTCAGGACATAATGAAGGTAAATGATTAGTTAGCACCAAGCCTGAACTCTTCTTCAATGCAATAAGAGTTAATTAAAGTTTACCACCAAACATCAACCAAAGCAGGATGTTGATCAGGTTTCAGCATTAAGTGCAAACAGACAATAGTTGGCAGCAATTAGTGCAGCTATCAAATGACATGCAATGATAATTATACATTTAAAACAGCTAAAGAGCTGGGGGAAAAAAACTAATCAGCTTCTTTGACGACAAATACTCAAAGGGCAGGAAACAGGTATCAGATTATTTCACTTTAACACTGTAAATCAATAGAATTAAACAAGAAAAGGTTGTATGGGTACATTATCTGAAAGAGAACAGTTCACTGGCTTCAAAATGAAATAAATCTGCTAGTATTGGTCTATCAAAGATAAGAACTTCTGTAGCTAAAGAAAATAAGTTACTTTTCAATTAAAGTTTCAGAATGAAGTCTGCGTAAAGAAAGTTCAGCTTCTTAGTCTTCTGTAAATTCAACAATGCAACAAGTATTTCACTATTATTTTTGTTATTTAAATTAAGTATTAACTTCCACTCTAAAATACTATCAAAAGTACTTTATGCCTGAATTTTACCTTTGTGTACTCAAATATATCTCCCACAAAAGCTTTTGGATGTTAGATCTAATTTTTTTTTAATGCAGTCAATTTAAAACAAAAGCCATATACACATATTTAGCATTTGTTATTGCAGG
Organism: Halichoerus grypus; assembly: GCF_964656455.1. Classification (NCBI taxonomy): domain Eukaryota; kingdom Metazoa; phylum Chordata; class Mammalia; order Carnivora; family Phocidae; genus Halichoerus; species Halichoerus grypus. Next base: position 55,850,509 of record NC_135716.1, read on the forward strand.
TCTTCCCTTGATGCCATTCAAATCTATGGCTTCAATCTTGCTGAAATCAATGAGCCTACATATAACACATCCCTTAAAATAATTTTAATAAGTCACCTCATTCTTTTCCATAGTTTCTGGCCTGCATGCTAGAGCATAACTCTAGAAATGCACCCATCCTCATGACCCCACCTCTCCATCTTTCCAACTAATTCTGTTATGCTAAGGATTTGTACACAATGCTAGCTAATCCCAATATTTCCCTGGAGCTAAATCTAAGCCATGGCTGACTCCCAGCACAAAAATGTCTCTCTCCAAAAGCCCTTTCGCCCCCTTCAGCACTCATACACTCATTGGTCCTGACATTTTCACTTCAGCCATGACAAATGAGCTGATGACTCTGATGTGATTGCATGGGAGGATGGCTTTATCTTAAGATATATCATTAACTCTCATCACCATCTCCTAATATGGCTCTTCTGGGTTAATGTGTTGTGAAAATCTGAGGAAATTTTTGTGTAAATACGTGCACTTTTAGTAGTAAGAGACCAACTTCATCAAAAGGAGAAAAGGGAAGCCAAAGTGGACAGGATCGGGAAAAAAAAAAAAAAAAAAGACTAGCATTAACTAAATGTGGCTCTGGGGATTTAAGTAACTCTACTCAACCTCTGCCCCAGTGCAAACCAGCCAGCTGACTGTCTCTTAAAGGTCCCTTCTCCTCAACATGGGCGGCTGGAGCAGAGCGTAATTTGTGAAGTGGCCCAAATAAAGCTTCTCAGATAAATATGGCTCATCCATCAGCAAAACCATTTTTTTTGTTTTTGTTTTTATCCCAGTGCAGTACATATTTTAGTCCTGAACCCTTAATTTTCCTATATTATTAAATCTCTCTAAATTCATTTTAATGGGGAAAGGGATCATCAAAACCCATTTTACTCCAAGATCATTGCATTCTCCAATTAGAAGGGAGCAGTATTTTTCCAACTATTATTAAATGTAAAACTTTCCAAGCTTCAAAGGAGAAGGGAAAAGGAAACCTTTCCACTTAGCATAAATATCACAATGCTTTAGGTTAAGTTAGAACCCGAGTTCCAGTTACGTAGTTCTTGTTATGTATACTATGGAGTTTACAGAGTAGATACTTGTTATAACCTCTTCTCTCATTTCATCTGAGAACACACAGCCAATCAGAGTCAACTGTAGCAAAACAGACCTCAGGAAAGGAGGTCAGGCTTTGAGGTAAAGTGCTATTCACTCTTGGACCATGCAAGGAGCTCTTTATTCCTGTTCTTATTGGCATCAGTCCCCCTTACTAGAGCAAGAACAAAGCCAAGTGCTCGTGTGAGGTTTATGAATAAATCAGAGGTGAGCCACTGTAAGTGCTGCCCATGATTTCCTTGTTGACAGTGAGCACTTAAACAGGCTTCTATGACCAGCGACTTCTGGCAAACCATAATGATTCCTAATCTGCACCCTGCTTCATTTCAAGAACTAAATGACCCACCCCATTTTTCCTGCAAGTTTTCACCTTTCAAGCAATTCTTGTCTATCTCGAGCAGCTTAACTTTACAATCCCAGAACACTCAGCTTGTGCTGTGGTCATCAAAGAAATTATACCAACTGAAAAATCTTCCTTTGCTTGGAAAGATTCCACAAATAAAAAAAATCTCCGGCATTACAGAAATTATTCTCATATTAATATTATAGAATCTTTGGATATGGGAGAAGCTAAGCCAACTAAGGTGAAAAATGCTAAATAATTTGCTGAAGGGCACATACACATCAGATCCGAACAAGTAGGCTCTGTAGTTATGTGTTATTTCCCAGGAATTTCTCTGAGCTTCAGTTTCCTTATGGGTTAAACAAGATGATTGTGCTATATCCCTTCTGACTACAGCAATCTATGGTTCTAATATAAAAACCCATTTAGATTGCGCTGAAGATAGTTTTCCCTATGGAGTTTTCCAAGACAAACCCAGATGTTTTTAAGGTTGTATATTTCTTTTCAGTACCTAGATTTCAAGAAGAGAGGCAGATTTCAGTAGAATAGTAAACTGAAGTTTTCTATTTATATTTTTAATTAACTATTATTCATTTTTTCACTCATTCAATAGATATTTTATTGAGCACCAAAGATTTGCCAATAATGTCTGTCACAATAGTGATTAAACAGATATGGTTGCTGCCCTCATGGAGGCTGAAATTTATTTGAAGAAACACTTAAACAAGCATCATGGAAACTGCTAAGATGCTAACTGTTTTTCTTTCGGTGAAATATATCATTACTTATCAGTATTCAATAAATGCTGTGCTTTATATCAACGTATTTCAAGTGAATTGTCAAGTTCTGGGGCACTCATCAATGACCAGAACATAGGCAAGGCACACACTTTTAATTTTAGGAAAATTTTAACAAAGATTATGAACCACACATATTAAGCAAAAATCAAACTCAAAGCTGGAAAGTTACAATCCAAGTACACTTACATTTCCCATAAAAATACAAACAGTAATTTTAAATGTGCATCTTACATGTATCACAATGGGAAATTATTACGAATTTTAAAAAGAAAATCCATAATAGAAATAGATTTTCATTTCTAGATAGTCCAAAAATTGTATTATAAATTTATTAACCTTTGCCATGAATCTTATCTTTGAACCTGGGTACTCTTCTAATGAATAATGCATTATTATAAAAAGATAAAGGATTGTGATCTCCTCCAAGAGATAAGCCAAGGAGTCTCATAAGTTGGCTAAAAATCCCTCAAAAGAACTTAAAGGTTGTACAGTATTACTGGATTACTAATAACTGGATCTCTTCTCTAAGTTGGTATAAATCTTGATCAACAGGGTGCCATGTAATAGTATCCATTCCTTTTGTTGCATATCAAAATATCATAATCCCCAAAATCTGGAAAGGTATTTCTATGGCATCTAATCAAGTTTTGGGAAATCCTGTAATTCTAAGGCTTTCAAACAGGCTGGGTCAACAAGACTTAAATAAACGTTGTGGTATCTTCTATGATTGCATATAATGGACAGTCTGGAATCTTGAGTTCATGAAGATAGACCAAGGTCTGAATTATTTAAAAACTATTCCTGTTCTAATTTGCTTCTTAGAAAAAGACCCAGAAATGCATTAAACATCTAAAAACACTCGAAACCAAAACAACTCATGATGATAGAGGGGCAGATAATAAGGTGGAGGACTATCCACACAGATGCCATCTAGGTATCTGGTCAATACGAATATACCTTTTATGCAAACACATTTCCTAATTTCTGTTCCTGTTGTAAGAGAGAAGGGCATCCCTACTCCAAAGAGCTATGTAGACTTGCTTTATCAAATGCTCTTCAGTTGAGCATTACATTAAAACCAGCTATTGAAAATAAAGAAAAAAGGAACACAGGGTATCAGGCCCTGTCACATTTACTTACTTTAATGTTCACAACACTTAAGTGTTATGTAATCTCCACAACAACTTTAAGATACAAATGAGGAAACTGAAGCTTACAAAGATTACACCCATAATAAGAATTTAACTCAGGTGTCTAGTAGCTCTAACACAATTTCTACTGGTCATTGAGTTGTCAAAAATGGAGGAGATTTTCAAATATCTAAAGTCTAAGTTAAAATAAACTCATTTAAAAAGGAATGCAAGCACTTAAAAATGCAGTCAAGATTCACATACTTGAATTAGAAACACCATACTGAATCTTTCTATTTTGGATATAAGAACTTCTCAGAGAACTTGGGAAGTAGTACATTTCTGTTCCTGTCTTTGAAGGCAAAAAAATAATAATAAAATAAATAAAAAGGAATCCAAAGTAAACAGAATCAAAAGAATGTCTGTTTTTTACTGGGTCATTCTTTCTGTGTACTATGCTACCTTTATAACATCACAGCATTGTCTTCATTTGCTTTCCCTACACAGCATAGAAATCTTAATCTTCATAGCATCATGTTCATGATTATGAAGAATACATTTTTAACTCACTGAGATCATCGGTACTTTCATGAATCATAAACTCTTCTTGACCATTCAACGCACCTAATCTGACCTCCTAAGTAACCCTAAAATATGTATATGGTCACAGTGATAAGATGCCATTCAGATTGTACTTGTTTCCTTTTTGTAGCAGAGAACTCATCTCTCAGAAGAAACAGCATCACTGTTGGATTACCAACATTTTCCTTTTCTTCTCTACTTCCACCACCATCATACTCAGTTACATAATAAACCCTTTTCCAAGCAGCCAAGATAGCCGTGTGACCATTGGTCCTCGAGTTGGGATATCTGAGTTTTGTCCTGACATGTTCCTAACTTGTTTGGTAACTCAATGGTTACTTCTTCCGAATTCAGTATCTCATATTTTACAGTGAGCTGGCTGAACTGGATTAACTCTATGGTATTCTCAGGCTTTAGCATGTTGATAGTGTGCCTTACAAACCTACCTGCTCTTTTCTGTTGTGATCATGTTGGTCAGTTCTTAGAAAATGAAAGGAATTTAGTCTACAGAGGGAAAATTTCACAGGCTACCCCTATGTATACATCTAAACAGGAAAGAGAGACACTAAAATGCAAAGAGAGTCGGTGTGTGTGTACGTTGTCTCTATACACACTCCTAGTTGGTATATACTAAACCAAAAGAGATGACTCGTTCTCAATTAAGTAGTGGGCTCAGAAAATTTAAGTATTACTTGCACTATTCCTAGCTGTATGGAAAAAAGTACTGTACTTCAGAGAATCCACATTAAAAAAGCTTTTCAGGTTTAATTAAGGTACTTTGGGAAATGATTGGGCTTCTTCAATTTACTCTTCCAAGCAGACAAATTTTAAGATTCTCCATAAACTCCCCTCTTACAAAGTTTTGTTTTGTTTTGTTTTTTAACAGTACAACCAGGTGGCACACACCAGCTCATATGCTTTTGTATTTCAACCATTGTTAAAGCTATGGATTTCCTTTCTTCTTTACAGTGAAGGAAAGAATTTTATGGACAGTTATAAAATGCATATTTTAACCCAAAAGTCAATTTTCCCTGGTTAAAATGATTTAGATCTGAGTAAATACTTGCAGAACGCTTTCTGTTTTTATAGCTAGAACACAATGGAACCTATAAACTTTGTCTTCAGAGGTATGTGCTATAGTGGGTGCCATTCAGAAATTATCAACTGCACACTGCCGTATCCCCAGGACAAGCAACCATGAGAAATGATCAATCATCTAAATCCATGATGCTGGTGTGTGAACCTCTGACCTGAATGACTAAAACACCTACTCAGGACTGGTCTTGGACCATCAGGGCATTATGACATATTAACCAAGTCAAGCCGCCCAAATTCTTAAATGCTGTTTGTTTATTTTTTCAATCTCTAGAATGTTAAAGTGGCTAATTATATCAGAGATAAGTTGCTTGCCAAATAGGACTTTAGTGTCAAAGCCATTTTTAAGTTGTGTGCATACATTCAAAAATGCCTGCAAATGGCAAATATTTTATTTCACTCACAAACCTTTGAGAGTAGGGGAGTGGAGAGCAGCCATCCCTGGACTGAGGATTGTATGTCAAACGTGAAACCATATCAAGCTTTCAAGGCAACTTGTGAACCTCTGAAACTAGGGAATTAACAGAACATCAAATCCAGTAAGATCACAGGGGCACAATCCTTATGCAAGAAAATAATGCCATTGAGCCCTCATTAAAAGACCATTTCGTCCTTAGCCATCAAAGACTGCGAGTGCACTAAGATCTTGGTTATATCATCAGGGATAACTAAAACAAGTGCCAAGAGAAATTGTGCACTTTTAGTTCTCACATGTGTCCATCTGTTCACGTATAAACATATATTCTGCTTTCTGTCTGATTCCTAAAATCTTGATATCAGAATACCCTGGGCTTTTGCCCATTTCCTAAGAACGCAGACATCACATAAGCTACTATTAACCCATGTGTGATCCACTTCCATGGTGGCTGGAAAGCTGCCAGTTACAACACATGGTGCTTGGTTAACAATGTCTTAAAATATAAATGAATTTATTTTTTAAATTAACACATTTTTCTTATGGAAATACCTTAATAAGCCCTTCTGCATGTAAAATAGCCTCCATGTGGATTTTTTTTTGTTCTTTTAAGACTTTTTGCAAGCATATCATAAACTTAACCATAAAAGTTTCTGAAACAATCCAGAATTTCTTGACAAATTTTTAAAAGGACTCCAGTAAAGAATTTTGGTGACTTTATATAACAAAGATCAAACACTTTCCCTTTACAATATTCTGTACTCAAGAGGCAACCCTTATACTTTAATTTACGTGAAAACACTTCTGATTTCCCTAGTTTCCATGTAACATTCTTAACAGTACCTCAGCAACTGAACTGCGAAAGTGATGAGGCAAACAGAAGTTCTACACTCTAGGAACAAAACAAGTTAGTTTAATATCTGGTGGAATCTTTCAATCCTGCTCTGGGGCAGCCTTCAGTGGCTCATCTGTTGTGACCCCAAACCGGAAAGAGATTGTTTAAAATGTATACATATAAATAATTATCCACACTGCATTTGATTTACATATGTACAAAAGAATCAATTCCCACCTTTGAAAGTGCCTTAACACTTATGGTATTTTAACTGCCCTAATTATGGTTGAAGAAACATCATTAAGAGCCCTGACCATGTTGTCAACTGATAACCAGTTACAGCTCTAACTAGTGACAAGAGAAAACCTTACTGCCAATGTCTCCAAAAATGAACATACAATACTCAGACACTTCTTAAAAGACTTATCTCTAGGGCGCCTGGGTGGCTCAGTTGGTTAAGCGACTGCCTTCGGCTCAGGTCATGATCCTGGAGTCCCTGGATCGAGTCCCGCATCGGGCTCCCTGCTCAGCAAGGAGCCTGCTTCTCCCTCTGACCCTCTCCCCTCTCATGTGCTCTCTCTCTCTCATTCTCTCTGTCTCAAATAAATAAATAAAATCTTTAAAAAAAAAAAAATAAAAAAAAAAAAAAAAAAAAAAAAAAAAAAAAAAAAAGACTTATCTCTAAATGAAATGCACAAGACACCTACAAAGCAACATGAAGATGAATTAAATCCTAAGAAAATAACTCTGTATCTTCTTCTACTAACCCCTCCCAACCATAAAAGCTGATGGGCCACTTAGCACACTTAACATTGGCAAAAGTCAGGATACACAACTCTTTCCCAAATGAAGTGTTCTACCAATTGAGACAACTATTTATAGCCTATGGGGGAGGAGGGCAGAGGAACACCATATATTCCATCATTAACTAAATTAAATATCCACACCATACTCTTTGCCTCCTCTGAAATAACCGTTTTTGACAGCAAAGTGCTGGGAATTCTCGATACCCAATAGTCAATATTTGGCTAGCCTAGCATGTTTCTGAAAACTCTTCTGCATACAAGCCTCTGTTTATCATCCTCTAGCTGCACTATTGTCATCCATATTACTTCCCAGTGATGATGAAAACTCAGGGCATCTTATAAGTTGCTGAAATCTGAGCCCCTGCTTGTTTTCTCAAGTCTTGGACAAACATAACTTTAGAGAGAGCAGAGCATAGGCATAAAGAAAGAGGGGCCTGCATTTTCATCTTCCTTTCATCTTAGTCATTCAGTCAGCCATTCAGAACCCTATTCAACAGAGCTTTTCATTATGCAAAAAAATGCTAATCCTTTTCCGATGCTTTCACACTTGTATAAACCCCCATTCCTTCAACTGAAAAGCAATTATATCAGTTTACCTTTCTGTCAAAAACAGGATTAATATTCCAATAACAGAATCTCCTTTCTTTTCCTATTTTTTTGCTTTAGGAAACTAGAGATTATTAGTAGAGGCATTCTTAGAACAAGAATATATTATTTTAAATATGATGGTGTTAACTAATGAATGGAAAAAGGAGAATGATCATAAGAAGAAAAAGTGCCCCAGTATACTGCAGAAACTCTTTTCTGTGACAGAACTGACCTTCCCTTTGCAGATGCCCAAAGAGACTGAGACTCACTCTGGTCTATTAATCAGAAACAAATTATGAAAGAATGTAGTTGGACTGGTTGACACTATCCTGTCTTGGGAGACTCAGTAACAGCCTAGTAACAATGTCCTCTTCATGGGTAATGAACAGCCATGACAAATGGGGCAGAGAAACTATTTATTTGCATATGCAAATTCTCACACAAGGGAAACATGTACAAACAAGTGTCATTGTAAGGTGGATTAGGCAAACAACGCTTTCTTTTTAGGACATTCTGCAGCCCAGAACATTAGTCAGCACAATTAAACCAGTCTCCATGGAGACTAATGAAATTTCACCATGGTATGAGTTAAATTAGATAGCTAGTTATGTGTTTCCACAATCCAACTTGAAATCCATTATTGTTTCAGAACAATACAGCAATTGTGCCTAGCTGATCTTTGCCAGCTCAACAAGCTCCTAAGTTGACAATTTGCATATGTTAATATAATTAAGCACTAATTACATGAAACTTGTACATATTCACATGCACTTTCCCTGGGCGCTTTTCAGTTTGAACCTTGGCCAAGTCTTTAACCCTTAGAATGGTCTTAGAGGATAAAAACTCTGCCTGTGGGTACAGCCCCTAGGCAGACACAGAAAGGCTCCTCATTTATAAACACAAAGCTTAACCTGGCTTCTCATATTTCTAGCAACAATGACAGAAAATATTTTGTGAGTGTGGTAGGGACCAGGGATGAGGGAAAACGGGGGGGGGGGTGTGTGTGTGTGGGTGGATTTGTCTTTAAAGACTTATAACGAATATCTTCTCATAGAAAAGCAATAACATTCATTTCAAGAAAATGTTAAGAATTTGCTCTCACTGACATTGTGGGACCTTGGGAGATGAAAATGGTTTGACAACAGCAAAAATAGCAAGTAGAAAAGGAAAAGGGAGCATCAGCACCTAATGAGCTTTACATAAATATATGCAGAGGCAATTAAGCAATGTTAATTACTATGACAGCAGTTAATTGAATATAATTAGATATTATAAGCCACTGAATAAAGCATAGTTAAGATTAATTTTATTGAGATTAATTGTAAATAAGGATAGATTAACTCTGTGTTTTGACAGGCATAAAAAGTAGTTCTGCAAATTAAGCAGGAGCGTGGCCACCAGTCCAAAAATCATATATTATTTTAATGTCACACCTCAGAATCATCCCCTCAATAAACATGACTTTTCAAACCCAAACAGACAGGAATCTTGAAGAAAAACAAACAGCTTGCAGAGATTAAAGAGCCTTTTGTCCTTTTTCATGTGCATTTCTTTTAACAGACTAAATTAAGCGAGTCTGGTGTACGTTTTTTAGGAAGGAACATTTCACACTGAATGGAAAAAATGTTCTATCACATATGAAATTCGTGCAGCTGTGCGGAACTTGGTCCAGATGGTTTTAGACTATAAACCACCACCAAATGATAGACAGTAGGCCTTCCCAAGATTATGTGATAAAGTCACAATCTTTTATTTTGAACTCCCAAATTTCTGCTTTGTATTATTTCCAATCAAATCACAGGTTTTCTTTTACAAATGTGTTTCTCCAAGTGGGTTAAAAGAAACATTGTGCCTACTAAGTACTAGAAATAAATGTAGAATGAATTGGAGAAGGCCTCCTGTAACAGATATCAGCTAAATCATTCAGCCACAAAATGCAATGATAGCTATGATAACAGCGCATGCAGATGACAACACTTGATTATTACTCTTACAAACAATGGTTTCTAGAAATATTTCTTAGGAAAATATTGCTAAATGAAAAGACTTCCCAAATACTTTCACACCAAGCCAATTTATGCATTCTCTTTAAGGAAATTAACACAGTCCTCAAGAATGCTGAACAAATCACTAATAAGAGAGGAACTTCAATTGATTTTGAAATAAATCAATAGGTGATTAACATAATATTTTTAAAGCAGCAGAATGTGTGTGTGTCTATATTGCATAAACATACATATTATATTTCCAATACCCCTTAGCTCTTAATCGAACAAGGGCTTTATGCTATTGAGCATGCCTCTATACTACCTCACAACTTCTTTAGGATGCCCTTAGTCTTTATAACGAAAATCCTAAAATGGTCTGTGAAACAAGACTACGACAAGCCATTCTGCAGTGAAAGATTTTAAATCATCCAGCCTCTTCTAATAGACTTGAGACTTATTGAGGTAGAAACCATAAAAAATGAAGAAGGGAAATTTAATCCCTGAAATATTGATTTGCACATTAATATCATATAGGCAGAGGGCAATTTGGCTTCGTGGAAATGACACATTGTCGACCCTTGGTGAAGTCAGAGCCAATCTAACTGCTGAACATGTCTGAATCTCAAGAGTTATTAAGGGCTTCCCTTCTTGCCTTTATGACTTTTCTTCAGCCTACCAATGCAATCTTAAATGTATTATCTTTAAGAAATAATTGTAAAACCTCAGGGGTTTTCCAGTTAATGGAAGGGAGGCCAAACCACATCAGATTCTGAAATGCAACATTAAACCCTTGCAATCAACAAAACCACCTCAATTCTCATCCATCCAGTGGAGGATCTAATATTGTTATTAGAGATAATCAAATTTCATTGTGTAAATTTAGGCTCATGGTCAGAATGAAAGCAGTAAATTCTGCAATATTAAACAGCGATTTTCTCAGCATCCTTTATGCTTTCCTTTGCTGGTGCAGCATCTTTAAAAATAATCCAACTAGCTCAAAATTAATGAACAGATTTGGGCTCATCTGCTAAAAACTGCAAAAGATTACAATAGAGCTGAACACGTTTCCTTCATTTTTAACTTTTAGTGGCAACTTTCACTTCCTAGACCCACAGCCCACTCTCCCTGTCCTAACCCCTCAGTTGGTGCTATTGCTTTGACTTACACAGCTGGTTTACCTGACCTTTCTTTGTTCCTTAGGTACATTTCACTTTTCAGATTTATGGTATTTCCCCCATATTTCATTGGCTCTATCTTCATTGCCATAAAAATGAAAACACTTAAATATGAGTTTACTTTTTTAAATCCAAAAGCAACCAGCTATTGAAGAAATACACAGTGATGCTCTCTTCCCAGTTTATGCCATAAATATTAAAACCATTTAAAAAAATAACTATATAAACCTTATGATCCCTGCACTGAAGCCAGGTGCAAGAGGTTAAAACAGCTGGCTAGCCATCTTTTATTTTTGTGTGCCTTCCTGCTGATTGAAACCGCAAACATTGAAAACTATCAAATATTCCCTTAAGGATTTTCTTTTTTTAAGAAGAGGAAGGAAAAAAGAAAACCTTCATTTTCTATAATATGCTCCTCTGTGGAGAAGAAAACTCTAAAACATAATCAGTCACAGAGTAGTGAAATAATTCTGAATATCTCCTTTCTGTTGTATTTAAACCATCATTTCCAACAACTTCTATACACAATTGTTTTTAATTCTTCAGTTAGAAAAGAGAAAAGAGGGAAAAAAAGAAAAAGAAAGAAAGTCTGAGCTTGCTCTGTCAGTTTTGCCAGTAAATATAAAGTAAAACAAATGTTGATGGCACCGAGAGTGTTACATACCCGGGCTGTGTTTTTGCATTGCTCTCAATGGAAGCGATCGATGCCCGTGTCACTGTCGCGTCCCAATCGCAGCCAAGTCTCAGCCTTAATCTAAGCAACACCCGAAAAGGCAGCGGCAGCCGCAGCCTCTCCCTGACTCTTCCATCCATCCACCCAACTAAAAATATAATACTACATATGAGCTTTAACCACTCCACGTTTATAGGGATCAAGCCACTGAAAATCCAGGAGAACACAATAAAAAAAAAAAAAAAAAAAAAAAAAAGAACCCTCCTTCTGTCTCTTGTCTCTCTCCTCTCTCTCTCTCTCCTCTCTCTCCTCTCTCTCCTCTCTCTCTGTCTCTCCTTTCGCCATCTACATGATCCTTGATTAAACATGGAACAGAGTTATTAAAAAGGGGGGGTAAGGACTCAAGGAGAGGAAATGCAACTGTCAGAAATCGGGACCGCCAGATTTCCTGGTGAACCTGCCTCTGTCTGAGTCAGTGTCAATCCACCATCTTCCGCCAGTGAACTTGTCTTTGGGTTTTTGTTTGGTTTGGGGGGGTTGTTGTTGTGTATGTGCTTTTTTTTGGAAGGGGGGAGGGGAAAGGCAAGGTGGGGGCTGAAGGTGGGGGGGAGCAGGGAGAATGTGTGTGTGTCTGTGAGTACGTGTTGAGTGTGTGTATGTATGTGTGTGTAGGGGTCGGGGTGGGGGGGGTCCGTGTTTGCGATCTGAACCTTTGGTACCTACAAGGAGGGTGTCTCGTCGAACGGTAGCTAAGATCTCACCAGAACCGCGCGGAAGTGAGGAGTCGCGGCCAAAGGCGCCCGCTGGAGCCTGCTCTCTGGGCCGGACCCCAGCCCGAGCCGCGAAAGGAGCCCCCCGCCCGGATCACAGGTAACAAAAGAAATACAAACCAGTGCACCGTCTTCTGTGGGGGAAGGGGGCCAGGATGGGGAACCCTCAGTTACTTGGGCATCGGCAGAGAAACTTTATACAATTCCATAAGAAATTTTATTATTATTATTATTTTCTGATAGAAAAGAGCAAGAAAGAATGGGGGGAGGAGGGAGTGAAACAGAAGTAGGAGGAAGGCGAGACCCGACGCATTCCAGCCCCTCTTCCCTTAGCAGCTCCCGGCCGGAAGGCGCACTTGATGCGGAGAGGCGAAGAAGGTGAAGTTCGTTTGTAGACATGGAACCTCTTTGGGGGGGGGGCAGGGAATAAATCAGTTCTCACAGCCGGCCACAGCCCCCCCCCAACACACACACACACACACACACACACACACACACACACACACACCCTTTGCCCTTTGCCAAAAGGAAAGGAAGGATTCTTGACCCCGAGCCGCTGGCATCTATCCTCTAGTCTAACGCACACCCGGCAACGAAAGCGCCCGGCAGAGCTGCTGCCGCCTCCCGAGTCCCTGGCCCCGAGGCCCGGCGTTCCCGCCTCCTAACGGACCTGCCTTCCGTTCGCCAGCACCCGAGTCCGCGCCGCCCGCGCCGCCGGGAGCAGCCCTCGGCTGTGCCCCGCCGTCCGCTCCGGCCGGCGGGTGTCTACCTGCAGCCCCAGACCCAGCTCGCGCCGGGGCCTCTTGGAACCCCCTGCCCAAGGCGTACGGATCCCCCGTCCTCCGCCAGTCCCGCGCACTAAGCGCTCTTCGGGGAACTTGAGAGAGGAAAGGATGGGGGTGGTAAGAGGAGGAAGAAAACCGAGGCTGAATAACCGGGGCGGGGGGGGGGGGTGTAAAACAGGGAGAGAGGGCCTTCAAGCCCCACCGACCAACGTCCAAACTTTCCGAGGATGAGTGCGGAGAAAGGGTCATCCCGACCGGGGTGTGGGGGCGCGGGGCGACCGGGGACCCCTGGCAGTGCCCGCGCCGCTGCGGAGCTGACAGCTTCCCCGCGCCACGAGAACGCCACAGGCTCGCGGTGGAGACAGAACCCGAAAAGACAGGAAAAAGGAGAGAAAACTGCTCGGCCAAACGTGGATGATCCGCCACTTAATCCAAAAGTTAAATCCCCAAAAACGCAGCCCCCCCCAAAGAAAGTGGAAAATCAGGTCCCTCAGTGCCCCCTCCCTCTTTCAGCGGAGCAAATCCTTGAGCCAAAAAAGGGGGAAAGAGATAGAAAAGGGGGGCAGAGCGGAAGAGATGGTTGGGATGAGGGGATGTGTGCGAGAGCGAGCGAGAGCGAGCGAGCTAGGGGCAGAGAGGGAGAGAGGCGGAGAGGGAGAGAGAGGGAGCGAAATATCAAAGATTGTGCAAGATCAGGCTGGAAAGATAATCGATACTCGACCTAAATTTAACACAAACTACTCAATAAAAGTTAAAGAAAAAACTTACTTTCCATTTCCCCTGCAGTTCCTACTCGATCTTCGCCTCTTTTTTGTTTTGCTTTTATTTTACTTACAGCTGATCACATCCAAGTAAAACGAGAGGGTTCATTAAAAAAAAAATAAAAAAAAATAAAAAAATAATCCTCGAACTTTATTGGGTGAAAATAAAAACGCTGAAGCAGAAAGTGGGGGGCATGGAGCGGTCCTCGGGGGTCCGGGAGGAGTTAAAGCATGTGCCGACCGCGGTCTCGCTGTTTGGTTGTGAAGGGGTTGGGAAAAGGAGGAAAGGAAATGAAAATCCGATATGTCTTTATTCTGCTAATTATTATCGTTTTAGCCCTGTTTAAAAAAATGGCTGATTAAGTTGAGTGCGCATGTCTTTGTGTGTCTATTCCCGATATGCACTCTGGGAATGAGAGAGGAGAGTGAGGGAGAGGGAGAGGGAGAGGGGGGAGAGAGAGGTGTAATTAGTGAGGTGATCAACATTCCCCAGACTGCAAATGACGCGCAGCCCGGACTCGGAGCAGCCCGGGAGCCTCGCGGCTTCCAAGGCTCGGAGCGCTGCGGCGGGAGCCCGGGACGCTGCGACCGCGGAGAGGGCAGGAGATGGGGATCTCCGGGGCTCGCACCCCACGCGCCCCTGCGCGCGCGACTCCCAAACTTCATTAGACACACACACACACACACACACACACACACACAATCTCTCTCTCTCTCTCTCATTTCCTCTCTCTCAGCAAAAAGGGAGAGAAAATAAAACATAAATACCGCCAAAACAATGCCCTTTAACCAGTCGAATTTTTTTTTATTTTATTTTAATGAAGCAAAGTAATTATTATCGGACCAGAGATTTGTTTACTAGGGAGCTTTAAGGAGAAATATAAGTTAGAGTAATGAAGAGTTTTTCTCTGCCTAATTTATTCTGTTGTGTACAAGAACGCATTTTAATGAAGAAATGCAGGGACCGAGCAAATATGCAGATGTATGTAAATAAAGGGTGCCTGGCAGTGTGCAAACACCGCTCGCCCAGCCTATTTCGAAGGAAGAATTGCACTCTGGATCCATAGGCACCTTTTTAGACACCTATCTTTCGCTTGCACACGCAGGAGAGAAAACCCAGGGCATAGTAGATGCAAGCGGTTAGTTGAGTCAAAGTAAACTTTCAGATGAGAATAAGTGATGGGTGTAAGGGTGATAGTGGGGATATGGTTTTAGCCTTTATGTAATATTTTTGAATATTTTATCAGAATTGCATAAGTTCAATGTAATAGCTTTAAGAAGACTTAGGGGAAAAAAAACCCTTTCATCTTACAAGTCTGTTGAATTATCTTTCTTGAAGCACATTATGATGAATTTTAAAACCCCACTACAGATCTCATTAGAATGAAATATACTTGGTATTTTCTGGTGCAAAATTTAAGGTGGCTGATTCTCATTTGAAAATCTAATTATCTCTTTCCAATATTACAGATGTGAATATGAGTGACACTTTCATTAAAAGATAATTAACTAAAACTAGGAATAGACATACTTTTAAATACCCCCTACTGAATATCTGAATATGGAATATATATATATATATATATATATATATATATATATATATATACTATCCCTTGCTACTCAGATAGCATCTTGATACACTGCTACACTATAGGTCACAAGTAGACACCATCTATGTAATATTTCAAAAATAGGAATTCTAGAGAGAAGGTGAAAGTACAAACCAAACAAGCTAAAAACAGGAAATACTTGCAATGTCCAGCTTCCTGGACAGGTGAGGTGTCAGCTGCTTTTGAGTTGACAGGTCTTTGAAGTTCTGGATCGCCAGGATCTGCTTCAAAACCTTGTCTTAGGCCTTAAGCACCAAATTTACCAAATACCAACAAAAAGGTTTATCGCAGGACAACAGAGGCTGCAAACACGCATCTTTCTGGGCCTGAAACATTGTGTTATCAGGGAACATTTGGAAAATCCTAGAACTGATGCAAATTGCATTAAAAACCAAACAAAACACCTGGGAGGATAAAAGTATAGTCCTCAAAAGAGCAGACCTAGGCCCAAATCAGAAAAGCTGGTTGCCTACAGCAGCTGGCTAAGGTTACAATGAAAGTCCAAAGGCTTGGAGTAGAGAATAAAACCTAGATATGGTCTTTATTAAGGGGGGGGGGGGGAAGCACATCACCACCTTAGGAATCTGAAGTCGATGTATGTACCAGTATAGTATAAACCAGGGCTACTAAACGTTAACAGAAAGAAAATCATCTACCTCTCCAAAGACTCCATTCTATTTTAAACTTGTTTGGGAAGCAATCTGCTCAAAGTGTATGATTTTCTAAGATTTTTAATATACTTTGTTTACAGTCTTACCTTTATACAGCAACTGTATCATTGGTGTGCTGTCTGATTGTACCTCAGTTGAGTTTATCCATGTGCTTTAAGAAACATACATGGCTACGGTGTTAAAATTTTAAGTCTCTGTAACTTACAAGTGAAGAAGGTGTTTATGTAGCATTGCTGTTTACAGAAAAACACCCCAGAGAGCAAAAATTCTGGCTTTAAAAAACTATTTGAGGTGTGTGTTGGGGTAGGAGGTGGGGGCTTTTAAGAAGACTGAGGGGAAATGAAGGCAGGGAGACTTTCAGGTTCAAATCAGAAAAGATCAAGCCCTTTGAGGGAGAGGGCTCCATGTACAAGCTCACTGATGGAAAAACCATTTCCTGCGTTTTCAGACGGGTAAATGCGTATGATGAAGGAAACACCTGAGAACAATAAGTCTGTTTCAGGCTCAGGTGAAGAAAGGGGTCTATTTCTGGCATGGAAGAATAGGGAAATGATGATCATTTCGTTTTCAAGTTCTCCTTTATTTCTTTTGCCTTTCTGAAACATCATCAATAACATTAATGTCATTAATGTCAAAACACCAAACGTCTAATCAGGAGAACCATTTAAAAAATTTGGTGGCTATTTCTCCCCTACGCCCCCCATCCCTCTCTTTTCTTGGAAAATCTCTCTCCCCCCCCCCCGTGTGTGTGTGTGTGTGTGTGTGTGTGTGTGTGTATGTGTGTGGGGGGGGGGGAGCGGTTATTGAATTCTAAGTAAGAAAACAAAAGGAAGGAGGATTTGTAAGAGGAGCGCCCACTTTTGCAATCCCTCTGCTAGCGAGTATCCCCCTCCTATTCCGCCTGTGTGTGTGTGTTCTTTTTAATCATCTCTTTCTCATCCTCTTTCACCTCTTTCCTAAGAAGAGAAGCTGGGGTGAGGGTCGGGGGTTAATGGGCTGAGGGGATGGGGCAGAGAGGGACTAGCACGGAGTCAAGAGTTTCCTCCAGGGCTCGGCCTTGGAGCGCGCCCGCGCGAGGAGGGTAGCTGGGGAGAAGCGGCTGCAGGTCTGCGTGGGGTGGGCCGGGAGGCGCGGAGCGCGGCGCCGCGGGCAGGGGCGCCGCAAGGCGGGCGAGCCCGAGCCCAGCCCGCGGGCTGCTCCGGGGCGAGGGCGCGATCCGCCCGGTTCGCCCCGGCTGCGCCCCGGCCCCTGGCGCCCTCCTTCTCGGCCCCTCGCTCCACGAAACCCAGCTGCTCCTCTCGGGTCTCTGAGGACCCCTTGCCGTCAACCTTTGACCCTGTCTCCCCCCCCCCCGCCCCCATTCTGCTGTCCCTAAACTTTGTGCGAACCCGCCGCCGCCCTCAAGGAACGTTGGCTACTTTTTATTTCAAAGTGAAAGGAGCAGAGGTTTCCCTGCCGCACCAAGAACTTTCCCTACACCCTCTTCTACACTTTCCAGGGCTACCCCAGCCGAGCCAAGCCCATTCCGGGGCACTCGGACCCTGACGCCGAGTGCCCAGTTGGGGGAGAACTAAAAAGGGATACCAGGTGGTTAGGTGTTGAGTGTTGGAAGCAAGGAGTAATTAATTTTGAGACAAAAGGTAATTTCCACTTTTAGACTTTTCCTTGGCGTATTTTATTTCCCAAATCTGTGCCGCGGACACTCTGGGCTTTACAATCGCTTTAAGGAGTCTTCCGCTGTCTGTTCCCGGATTCCCCCGCCCTGCTCTAGCCAATTCAGTAACAAATACCCCACCTCCCTCTCCCTCACGTCCCGCCAGCTCAAGACCAAGCCCAGCCCAAGGGGAAAAGGTTCCCAGTCTTTTGACCGCGCATCCGGGGTCTATAGATGAGCTCAGTTTGAAACGAGGTATTACAAGATTTCAGCGTTAGGAACCCTTTATATCACCACAGACACTTTCAGATCCTCAGCCCCCCTCCTCCTTCCCTCTTTTTGTTGGGTCTTCTCCACCCGGGGGCTATGTAACAAAGGCAGTCTGTTAACTAACATTTTTAACTCAGTAACTCCTTTCCAAAACACACTTAAACTTGATACCAATGTCTATCATTTTGTGAGTGGGGAGGTGTGGGGTGTGTGTGTAAGGGGGAGACGTGAAGTTGTCAGTGAATCGGAAAGTGCAGGGCTTATTTGGGATGGTGTCACAAACGCATTATATTTACAGTGAAATAATTCAAGAAATAGTGTGGAAGAGTGCCAAATTTCATTACTATGAAAAAAAGTATATTTTTCTTGAGAACTCACAAAGCGGGGGGGGGGGGGGTTGGCTGGAGGTTAAAATATGACCTAACATCCAGAATGGACACTGTCTTTGATGGTGAGAGTGAGCTAGATGAAATGAAATTCAAAAAGGAAAGACATTTTAAGTGTGTATGTGTGTGTCGCATTTGTGGGCAGTTAAATCTGTCGTTCACTGATTCTCTCCCCTCCCCCAACCTGGTTCTTATCTCCTTTGTGGTCCTTTTTGTCATAAAAATGCCCCCATCTTGATCCTGGTCTCTATCTGTACTTCCATATTTCTGTATGTTTCTCTCTTTCTAACTAAAGTCCCTTTTTGGTTTTTATTTGCAGTAAATCTGTTTTACTTTTTTTTTTTTTTTTTCTGGTGGTTCTGACCTAGTTCAATGTGTGTGGGGGGGGCAGTCATTATTATGTAAAGTTAGGCACAGGTATAGTTTGGGATGGGGAAAAGGGAGGAGTTATAGAGGGTCTGAGGAAGGAAGAATTAAGGGAGTGGAAAAGGGATAGGAGGAAGGGGGAAGAGAAAAGTCAGACGCCCTCTGGCCTTTCAGAGGTCAGGGCTCAGACAGTGCTGTGACCTCCTTTCCCTCTAGGCAACCAGCCCAGTGTTTATAAACAAAATCAGACGGGACTCTCCCCAAACAATAGCACTTCACTAACTTCACAAGCACTTCTACAGCTCTTATGCAAATTAATAAGGACTCCTTATCACTTACCACTACACACCCCCCCCACCCCCCTCAGCACATGTATTCACACTTAAGGCACCCAAACCCAGGATCACAAGCACACTCTTCTCAAAACAGATGGAGATATTTCCAGCAAACATATCCAACAAAAATTTTACGTTTCATCTGGGGAAGATCTCTAAGAGACAACGATGCAGATGGGAAAAGATAAATAAATGGGAAAACAAAGAAAGAACTGAGATTTCACTGAAGATAAATTTGTGATCTTTTAAAACCTAAAACATCTATATCTAGTCAAGGCAATGCTGTATAGACAATATACTAAACACTGGCCACCGAATAGAATTATTTGAAAACAGGACATTACATTCATCCCAACATCCACATTTCCAAGACAAAAGTGCAGATCTTTATAGTTGAAGAAAAGCCATCACCTCTGTATATAATGTCCCTAAATATTAGACACAAAAGCACCATTAAATCCTGCAGCAAACAAACAGCCCATCTGATCTAAGTTACAAAATGTATAATTAAATCCATCTTCAATTACAGAAGGCAGCTAGCAGAAACTAAATCAAAGATTTTGAAACAAATATTGTTTGCCAAGGTACAGAAATGATAGCTTTACATTATATTGTAACCAAAACTCCATTTCAGGAATAAATTACAAGATAGGAAAAAAAAACGTGAAAGCAAAAAAAAAAAAAAAAAGAATTAAATGATTTCAAACTTTTGCTTTAAAATGATTATCAGTGAAAGTCTAAGAGAAAAAGGTTAAAGAAAATATACCTCAGAGCAAAAAGATCATCTCCTTTTCTTCTTTGTCTATCAGTCCCCTGTTAAAGCATATGGAAAATGTTTTCAAAATGCCCAGATTTGGCACATTGTCATTGCAAAGAGAGGAGCGCAGTGATGCTGTTAGAGAAAATGGGAAATAAATTCAGGATTGGGTGCTGCCTCCTTCAATGCGGATTTATCTAAGTTTAATTTAATATTCCGCAATCACTGAATGATCGCATATAATTCACCAAGATTTTAAAGGGCTTTATTTAAATACCTTGAGCAACAAGAGAATGAAATTTAAATCATTGCAGCCATTGCTTATATTTTTTTATTTTCCTATTAGAAGAACTTTAACTGGCAATTTCTAATAATAAAAGGAAAAACGATAAAGGTTTGGATTTTTTAAAGGGAGAATGTTAAAGGAAAGCATTAGCTTTATTAAAATCATTCTGAACATAAAATCAAAAAGCACAAAATGGTTGTTTGTAAAACACTAAACCTTTAATCGATTTTATTGGCATTCCGATCGATTAGATAAACGGAAATCTATAGCAAACATCAAAGCATTTAAAACATTTTCTCTATCTCATTTATAAACAAAACTTTTCTTTTCAGCAGAAAAAAATGATTATCAAACGACTAACAGGAAATTCTTCAGATATCAAATTACGATAATAAAATTATTTCCACATGGAAAGGGATAATGACAATGATGATAGTAATTACAATAATGAATAATTCAACAACCCTTTGACATGTATGTTAGAACCTCCAGCAGAAACCGCTCTAAGGGGGGGGGGGTTCTTTAAAAGAAATACTTTATTTTTTTAATTGAAAAATTTAGTTGACAATACTTTATTTTTAAATGAAATATTTTTTAGAGATAACTCGGGGGGAATAGCTTAGGTGTGGCTTTCGGACTAGTGTTAATTTCCCTGCAATTGCAAACGAGTCAATTTCCTCGCCGGAGTTTTCCTTCCAAATTGATACTTATTAGCAAAAATTAATATGCAAATGTCAGTGAGCCCTTCCAGGTTTGCAAACTTGTATCCGGACCTGTTTTCTACTTATTCTAAAAGGTGATTCTCAAATTATAGAGGGGGGCGAAGAGGTAGACTCCCCCATCCTGAACGTGATCTCACATTTGATCTTTTAAGTGAAGGAAACCAATTTATTTGGAGATATGAAAACTACTATCCAGAGAAATGCAGCAATCAGAGCTTATGGCATTTTAGCTGCAGCAAAAGGAAGTGTTGCTGTAACGGGTATTATGTTTATTTGTTAAAGAAAATCAATGAAAGTGGCTGTAAAGTAGTTAGTGAGGCGTGTGTTTGGGACTCGCGGTGAATCGTGACTCTGGCAGGCTGAAAGAGCAGCTCTTCTCCTTGCCAGAAAAGTCCCCGCGTCGCCCCGAGCCGGGGAGCGGGCTGTGCGGCACCTGGCTTCCAACTCGCCGGTGCTGCCCGGCGGTGCTCTTGTCTACCGCCTAAGTCACTCCAATTCTCTGCCCTTTTTGCCCTCTGTCCTAGCAGTTGCTCCTTCCAGTTGACTGTGGTGGCCTTCCCACGCCCTCCCTCAGCAGCACACACCTTTTTCCTCCTTTTCTCTTACTGACTCTGGTCGTTTCCTCCTTTACGCTACAGGTCTGAACTTCTGTACTTCTTTTCCTCCTATTGGAATCTCCCTCTTCTGAATCTCGAAATCTCTTCGGTGAATCGCGGAATATTTCTTTCCTACCCCGCCCCTCCCCCATTTCTCTCTCCTGCCAATTATTTAGCACCCGGGTCTTCTTACCCTCGCACTTCTATCCTCTCCTCCAGACATTCCAGAGAGTTCTCATCACACCAGAATGCACTTTTTCTCCTCCTCCTACTCGCCTAGGATTGGGGTTTGGGGGTGGGGGTGGGATTTTGAGTTGAACTCCCAGGGGTTTTATTCTATTCTTTTAACAGCTTTACTTTCCCTTTTCTTCTTTGCGTAACCTTCACCTACCTACTAATTTATAACAGAAGCGGTTTCTTTCCCTTTCATTTCCTAGTTTACAGTTTCCGTCTGGGGCTGTGCATTGCACAGGCACCCTCTGGCTCCCCCCTCTCCCGGGCCGTCCCCGCCGGCTGCCGGCCCAGGCAACTATTTTCATGTACTTGGTTGCGGTCTCATTGCACTTTCTCTCCTTGGAATAAGTTAGTTTCCATGATTTGAAGTTCTCCGCAGAGCGCCTCTTTACTTGTCAAGCTTACCTCGCTGCCTAAATAAAGGGTGGGGTGTGGGGGAAGGTGTATCACCCACTTAAATCCCTTTTAACAACCGTTTACTCCCAGTCCCACCACCCGCCCAGGTAATGCCTTGTGTGAATAATAACGAATTCTGGAAGATTTTCCCTTTCAGCGCGTGCAGGTTGCTTATGAGTTATTCCTGAGAGGGTCTCAAACGTCTCCCTTCTATCTTCTGGCTTCGAGTGGTCACCATTTCAACCTCCCCCCACGCCTCTTCTCCTTCCCCCCTCGCTGGCCGCCCTGGCTGCGGGAGGGGAACGCAATCTAAAGACCTCGTCCTCTCGCTTCTTGTTTCTAGCTGCTGCAGCTGCCGCTGAAATTCGCTGTGGCCGCTGCCTCTTCCCGCTTTAATCCCAGACCTCCAGTCATTGGGCAGCTCCTCAGAGGCAAGAAGTCAACACCATGGCAACCCGACAAGCCTATCAAATCACCGGCTGGCGTGACAGCAGCAACACTGCCGGCAGAAGTGGGCTGGGCGGAAGAGCAGAGTGGTCACTACGCTCAGGTACACAGTCTGGGAGTGGACAGCAACTGTCAGCCTCCACGTTCTGGCTACACAGATGTGCACCACCCAGTTCATACCCTTACCCTATGTCCCCTAGTAGGTTTGGAGGAGGAGGAAGAGGAGGAGGACCAGGAGGAGGAGGAGAAGGGGAGATATATATAGGAGTGGAAGAGCTTCGGGAGAGAGTTTCAAGCTAAAAGTAATAGAAGCCCTAGATACTGTAAACTAAACACGCCTTGTGCCCCAGCAGCAGAGGAAACCAAGTCACAATAGCCTCAGAACCAGATTTAAAGGGTTTGCACAAAGGTGTGGGATTTTTCTTCACCGGTTCTGTCACTTGCTTGAGCAAAATTAATGCAACGTTGTGTTCTGGAGTTTCAAAAGTATAAAAGAAAATGTTACATTTTTAACTTTTACTGTCTGCCAGTGTCCGAGTCTGCAAAAAATAAGGCTTGACATCAATGTCATCTATGCTAATTGACTGCCTTGGAAATGACCTAAACTTTACCTGAAACTGCCTTCGCCTTGTTCTTTCCTAAAATGTGTGCTATGTGTCATGTGTGTTCTAGATCTTCTCTAAAGAGAAGAAACCGAGGAGACTAGGAAATCCGTGCATTCCTTGTGGGCCTACTTGGTCTTTGTATTTCCTAATTTTCCTTGAACTCTCAAGTAGGCAAATAGAAGAAGACAGGACTTTCACTAATAATTCAGAGCACTTTGTTAATTTACATGGCTTAGTTTGAGACTGCATTTTTCTTTTTCATTTTTTTAATTTTAAAAGCAAACAATGTTTTTGAGAAACATGTGATGTATTTCTTCTTAGCTTATACAAATATTTGAACAATATATAGAATGCTATCATTGACCATATATCACCCTCTATCACTTATCTCATAGTTTATTTCTGAATTTGAGAGCACAAGTTTGCTGAAGTTGTATAGGGCAGAAAGAGAAATCCATTTAATAATGAAGTTAATGTGTCATATTGAGGGAATCTTGTATGAATTCTAAAATCTACCTTTAAGTCCACTCCACATAAACACAATTCACTAAATAAACAATTTTCATATTGATCTAACATTTTTTATGAAGAGGCTCTCAGTGTATAAGTATTTAAGTTATACTTGGCATGCATAAAATACTAGAGACCTGGAAAGGGTTCTCAAAACAGCAATTGCAATATTAAGCAGAATAGGGTAGAGAGCCAATTTTTGTGGCTCTAAAGAGAAATTCAGTGAAATCTTCAACTTCATTTCCTTACTTTCTCTATATTTCATTGTTGATGGATCCTAACATTAAAACAGTACATTTTCAAAATATAATTTATTATATACCAAAAATGAGTATAATAACTGACACTGGAGAAAAAGGTCATGATATACTAGAAAAAACTTTTAGATATAATGTGATTTTCCCTGCACTGAAACTATAATGACATTGTGGTAGCATTTTCTTTTTCTGTGCTACTCTGCAGAGTTGTTGAATGAAGAACGGTCAAGCACAGAGAGCTGAAAGTTGGTTGTAGTTTAAATGATTAAGTCAGTACCAAGTTATCGATATCCTTGAATGTTTTTAGCTAATTCACATTACATCTGAAAAGTACTGAGTGTTTACGTGGGAAATGTAAGAAGAAACACAATACTACAATTTTAAATTAAAATGCATATATTTAGGGGCGCCTGGGTGGCTCAGTCATTAGGCATCTGCCTTTGGCTTGGATCATGGTCCCAGGGTCCTGGGATCGAGCCCCGCATTGGGCTCCCTGCTCTGCGGGAGGCCTGCTTCTCCCTCTCCCACTCCCCCTGCTTGTGTTCCCTCTCTCGCTGTCTCTCTCTGTCAAATGAATGAGTAAAATCTTTAAAAAAAAAATGCATGTATTTAATCTGTTATCTTTCAGAGCCAAACTTGTAAATTTAAAATGTTTTAAAGAGAAGTTAAATGAAGTATACAAAAATCTTTCAGTACATTTTGACTTTAGTAAGAATAAATGAACACAGGAGATATGATAACATTTAAAAGTTTATTATTTCATTTAATAAATGGTGTACCTTGAGTTATTGAAAAATTTTAAATACCTTAGGATCTATCATACTATTTGTGATGGATGTGTGGTTATACTTGTCAAAGACATGAACAGATACCATCATTCAAATGTTCATCTATGTGTAATATTTCTAATTTGAAAAAGTTGAAAAGAGATGAAGTTAGTACATTATATCTAAATGAAAACAAATATCTAAATATTCTATTAGATCCTTTAATTTTGTTAGAAATTGTTATTTCTAAAGCTTGCCATATATGGATTATTGAATATTAAAACAAATTTTGCAAATACTATACATTTATTTTTTTAAATCACAAATCAATTTCAGTGTTTACCCTTAAAAAATACCCTCAGACTATAAAATATATGATCATCTGCTTAAATATAGACTTATGTACATGCCACACACATGTTGCTAGTTAGCTCTACATTCAAATCTTTACATTTAAAGCTATTTTCTATACTTTTAGTGTTTTCAGTATAGATGTTCTTGGAAGGAGGAAATTTCTCTTTTTTAGCCAATAAAAATAAGACAGTGGAATTCAATGTAGTTTAAATGCTAAATTAAAAAAAAAAAAATCAGTAAAAGAATGCCTTGCTTGTTTTCAGCAGAATGGATACCATCTCCATAGAGTTCATTCTTGACCTTACCTGAGTAAGTACTTTAACTTAAAGTATGAGATGCACCTAGAGGGGTAATACATTGAGCTTAATAGGAAGACAGTTAATAACCTTTTTTCATCCTCGTGCACTATCAATCATGGCTGTCACCAGTCTGCTGAATCAAAGCAAAAGTGTTCTTCACAGATGACTGATTAGAAACGCAAAATCACAAGATCCATCTTCATGGTCACTTTTATTATAGTCATTTTTAAACTGACAGCAACCTGCTCAGTTTCAGCACACTGGGCATCACAAATAGTGTCACTCAGTGCAGCTAAGCATGAGAAGAGGTTGGTTGGATTATACTTAAAAATAATTAGGCCCTCAACCCTTTGTGGAACCAAGAAAAAGGTATTCCTCTTTCCATGCCCCCATTCCCTCCTCCCATACATAACTTGCTCTGATTCCATTGTATTGTGAGCTTACCATCTTGAAGGGAGGCAATGCAGAGTATAATTTTTATCCTTGTTAATTATGTAGGAATTAGGGGATGAATATGTCCACTTGAGAGTTACTGATAACTTTTTGTCTACTGCTTTTTGTCAACATCATGACAAACAACAACATTGCTATCCTTATAGTTAAGTTAAATAGGGTTCTTTTTATATAGAAATAGGTTTTTAGACTAAAGATTTCAAGAATCTAGGTAGCTAGGTATTAGTGAGGGATTCTTGCTATAAGGAGCTCTTCTCAGTGGAAGACATTTAATAGCATCACCTGAATGCTGTAGCATTGGAATTGCTGAGGTTATAACTCTCCAAATACATAATCTTAAAGGTGGTCAAGATATTAACTACTAAGTAGCGATATAAATTCTCGATATGCAACCCCATATTTTCTCCTTTTCAGCCCTAGAGTATTGAAAAATGGCAAATTTGAAAAACCAACAAGTAGATGTACATAAAAATCATTCAACTAGAGCGTTTGAAACAGTTCTGTCTGAGTCAAAGGGTGAGGAACTTTATCTTGACTTAAAGTCTTGATCTTTATGCTACAAAGATGACCCTTTGATATTTCATGATATTTTCATGCATACCTTTACAATATTTTAAGATACTATAGGGTACTAATGATACAAATATTTACATGAGAAAAATTTTTAATAGAAACATTTTTAAATATGTTGTGATTCTTGTGCCCATTTTGTAAGGTTCTTATTTCATATTCAGAAAGGAAAATCCAGTTGGGTTTAAATTTTAATTTAGTAAGTTTAACTTAAGTATCCTATTTTAAATTTCTATACAGTCATTGTTTTCTTTCATCCCAAATGTTCCTTTTCTTGTTCACAGCAGAACACACACACATATAGAGAGAGGGAAAGGAAAGATAAAAAATTGTCAATGATATTTCTTTATATAACATAATACCTTCATATTCATTTTCAAACATGTTTAATACCTCTTTGTGAAGCTACCAATTTTTTTCCTCCAGCTCTCCCTCCACACACACATATACACACCCACCCACACATGCACATGCACACACCTGTATTGCTTTGTTCTGGATTATAAGAATGCTTTTCTTTTCTGCACAAAATGCATAGATAGACAAGATACATATAGTGATATATCTGTACTTATACAGATTATATAATTGCACATATATAATGGAATATCTGCATTTTCCACGGATATAATAGATGCATAAATGTACTCCCTATGTATATGAAGGTTAATATTAATTTCCTTAAATATTGTACTTTATATGTTTCTAGAGATATATGTATTGAAAATAAAGAAATTATGAAATATCCCAACTAACTATCCAGTTTGATTTTATCTTTTTTAGCTAAATTAAGCTGTCTTAGAATTTGGATAGATGTATGTGTTATTTGATGTTTCAAAATAGTTCCACCTTATAAAAGTTGATAACAACAATACTCATTGATACATTGTTCAATATGTAAAATTAGTATTAAATGAAATGTTTACATCCTTTAAAAGCTGTATAATTACATAGATGACAATGTAAATCACCTCAACACGTTCATATTCAGTTTACTTTAACGGTAAAAATATAATTTCCCCTGACAAAATGTGTGTGTGTGCACACGCATGTGTGTATGGGTGCTTAGTTTGGGTATGTTTATACTTTTTAAAAAGATAATGTCCCATAGAATTCAATATTCTTGCTTTTAAAGCTAATTTTTAGTGTAAAGGACTCTTTCTGCCTAGGTACTACTAGCCAGAATATTTATGGAAGAGAGATTTATTTGAAATATCTGGACTCGGTGTGGGACTTTTTGCTGCAAAACTAATTTAGTGAGATGATATGCATGATAGTTGGCATCATCTTGGTAATCTATACAGGCAGTCACAATGGATCCAATATGAATTTTTAATATGCATCATAAATATGAGCATTTATAAGGCTTATAAAAACTATAGATCTAGAATCATGTTTTCCTCTATAGACAGGTCTTAATAAACTGAAGACATTTTTTTCCTTTATATTTTAAAAACTTAATCAAAACTACTTTTTTAAAAATTGGTTTGTTTTGGAAGTTACTATGAAACATCTTTGCTTGAAAATTTTATGTTTTGACATAATTTGAAAACAAAACTCACATTTTAAACTTCATGGATCATTTAAAAAGTTTTTTGGAAAAAAAAATCAGCATCTTAATTTACGTGAAATGTTTATCTGACGATTTTGTTGCTGGTAGTTTTAAAAACCTGTATTGTTTTGTGTGCATTTGCTTTATTGAGAATGTTCTTATGTTTAAGTGACTATGTAAAATTGTATGGTTTTACATACAATTTTATTGAATATAAGAATATCGTATGATAAATAGACTAACATGAAGCTCTTATAATTTAGTTGTTAGAGATACACTTAATACATAAAAACATTCATCAAAGAATATTTTGAACAACAAAAAAAAGACTAATAATGTTTATATATTTCAGTTTGGGCTGGGATTTATATTTGTGCATTGAATGTAACATATGCCACATGCACACATATACACCTAAATACTATCATATCTAGATTATTGACTTCTTTAAATGGTAAAATGCTGTCACACACAAATATTGCAATTATCTTTGCCATGCCTGCATTTATGCAACCTGAATATGCAATTATGGCATTTCCCTCTTTCCTGGAGTATGATTTTCCCTCGGTACTGGAATTGTTCTTTGTTGAATCTTTGTGATAAAAAAAAAAAAGCTGTTATATGAGTGTCAGTTTGCAATAAATGTGTGAGAAGATGTACGGTCAGGATAGACTGGCCATCTTTTAGCGTGTCTTTTCTACCTGGGCTTCAGAGCTCTAGCTCCCAACTAATGATATTTGAAGAGAAAAGAAATGAAAGCAAAGGTCATATAAAAATCACCTTTAACATTTTATAGTAAAAAAAGAAAAAATATTGAAATATTTATAATAATTTATTATGTAATTCTATTTTAATTGCTTTACTATATTAATTTTCAAAATGCTGTTATTTACTATCACTAGTTTAAAATTGTTATTTTGTTCAACTCTTGCTTTTTACTGACAAAAAAAGATACAGTTCTTAAAAATCACCAAAACTGAAATTATTATTTTCTCTACCATTCATATTCCCCAAAGCTTTCTGCCACTCAGCCACTAAAGCTGGAAGATGCATTTTATAACAGATAGACTATTTTGATCACTACGCTTTCTTCTTACCTTGAATTTCAGTTTGCAAAGAAATATGCAAATTGATTTAATGACAACTTTTCAAAATGCACTCCAAGATGTTAGTGATGTTTTCAAGTAAAAAATTTAAGATAGTATGATATAAAGATCCCTTTTTTGATAGCTAAAGCTTTTATATGTAAACCTTCACTTATGTATTACCCAACCACTGAAGAATTTTAATGTATTGCAGTTCATTTTGCAATATTTGCACAAACATTCAGAGTAGTATTATGTTGCTTTGTTATTTCATTATATTATATTTCACATATAGATTTTCATTTGAATTTTCCTGTTTTCAACATTTGGATATCATCTCATTAACTATCATAAACCAGTAGTTTAAGGAGGAGTAATTCTGAAATGTAAACACTCCTTCTAGAATTTTACAGTATTGCTACAGAAGAGAAAGAGGGGACTAACATTACTTTCCCCCAAACATTTCACTGTTATGATTATAAGAAAAGATCAGATGCTGTGGCAATTTTTTTCATATGTGATCTTTCTTTAGAATTATTTTCAAAGTCAACTGTCCTTAGACCTTATTTTCATCTCCAAAAAGCATTAAGTTTGCTTCTTTGTAAAATATTTCTTCATAACATATCTTAGTTTAATTCACTTCTAGCAAAAGAAACACCCAAACTCAATCTGGAGACCTCCTTCCAACATAATTTAGCTGGACCTTTTCTTAGTAAAGGTTTTCTGGTTTTCATTTTCACTTCATATTCTCAAATAAAAGATCCTTTGTTGTCTACCATTTGATTGGACTTAATGAAAAACACTCCATTTTAACTTAACAGTATTTCCTTTTGAATTTATTATATTTAAGAACACTGTCAAAAATCAAACATTTAATCTCAGGTTTTTATATTTCAAAATATATTACTATCACATGGCTCAGTGAGGTGATGTAAAAAGTACACTGAAAAGATTTCAAAAAGGAAAGCAAAAGCGAAAAAACCCGGCTTCATTTTAATATGAAACTAAATACTATAGCTAATGTGCAGATTGGGTACGGCAGCTAACTGTAAAGACTAACCTGTGACAGGGTGCCAACAGCAGAATTGTGCAGTATTGACTAAATGAGCTTCACTGATTTGTATTGAGGCTAATATCTTCTTTAAACAATTCCGTGTAAATTGTGCGTATAAAGTCATTGGAAGCTATTTCTCAGGACAGCCTCGCTGGCTAGCTACCTGCTGGAGTGAGGAAGATAATCAATAGGAAGAAATAGAGCTGAGCATGAGCCTGGGAAGCTTCAGAGCAGTTAATGCTGATAAAAGTAGATGATGTCAATATTTGGGAATAGCACAACTCTAGGATAATAGACAAAAGAGAAGTGCATATGTTGTAGAGTGTTCAAACAGGGGCAAAATTAAAGCCTAAGTGGCAGATGATGCCCTGGGCTGCAAAAGACATTATTTATTACAGGTATTGTTAAATTTCTACTGAAATCCAAACAGAGCAAGACGTTATATGAAAAAAGGTACCTAACTTTTAGCAGAAGTTTAAATACCCATTTCCATTTCAATGGTCAATAGGTTTCTGCCAATGATTGGTATAGGATAAGACTGTCCTCCAAACGTTTGGCAGATATATATTTTTACATATGTAATACCGCATGTTTCATTAAGAAATTGCTTTTAATTCTCTAAGTTGATTCCAAGATATAAAAAAATAACATATACAAGATAAAATGAGAATAGGCTGTCAGTCAAATGGTGATGCCAAAGATACAAGCAAACCTAACTGTCTTTGCATATACTTGTGTGTTTATAGCAAGTACCTTATCTTCTAAAGGTAGTAGACTTATTGGAAGTGAGGTAATAATATATTTTTACTAATTTAATACTGAAAATCAGTTTTCCTCTTGCTGTCAGGCGATGAAATTTTGTTCTTCTGTGCTGATCTTTCTGTTGATGTATTATGACATAGTCTGTCAACATGAACAGATATGTGGAAGGAGATTGGGTGACTGAGACGTACAACCTGCATAGAACTCTTCTTGAATTTTAAACATGTTATCATGTTTGGGTACAACAAGTAAGGCTGTGCTTGCTTTAAAATGCTGTATTTTTATATAATTTAAGCCCAAGCAAAAAGAGGTGGACTATGACAAGCCTCTAAACCGGAAATGAGTGAGCCAAATCCAAACCACGTATTTCAGAACACCTTTTAAAGAGCTCTTCCACGTCCTAAGTTGATTCCTTGAAAACAAAAAACAAAAAACACCATTTGCAAAATATAAAAGTTTCTCGACAAAGAGGAGAAATCAATTCACGCACGTGTGATTATCAAACGTAGCCATTTTCTCCCAAATTAAACAATCCCACAACTGTTACATGCTTTTATTGTCACAGATGTTTTTATTGTTTGGTCTCAGATTTCTGGATTATATCAAGCCCATGATTCTGAGGTTAGGTAAAACAGCCACGCCTGATAGTTTTTACTTAAAACCAGGCTAACAAATGCTATTAGAAAAGGAAGCATATTGATCTAGCACTTAACATTTTAAACATTGTTTTTACCCATAAAAATACAGAAATAAATAAATTTTATCCCTGCTCTTCATTTTATGCTTTTATTTGGGGGAATAACTAGTTATTTTGAGAAGAATGTTTCATCTTTTCCAAATCACACATTGCAATGACTAATCCAAGATGTAGGATTACAATTAAAATCATTTCAAATCCCAAATATATAATCTTTGTAAGCTTTCTTACAAATAAAAATACTTGCTCAAAAAATGCTAGTAGTTGTCATATATCCCATCCTTTTATCTTAAATACAGAGAAATAAAAGACCTTTAGTCATTATTGAAGGCTTCATTTCAAATAAAGTATGAATTTTGATTTAGAGACACACAAAAAAAATCCTTTAAGATCTATACTTCAACTAATTTGTTAATCTTGTGCCACTTTCAGCATTTGTCACACATATAGACCAGGAAATTGGCTCCATCTCATTCTAGCTCTGTATTGAATTAAAAACCTCTACTGCAAAGAAGAGCATGATGTGGGGAAAGAATAAATTTAGTTCTTTCTTTAGCAATGCACATATATTTCCATACATTTCACATCCTAAGGGAGCCTATGAATACATTCAATAAATACAAAACTATAAACTATAATTCCAGAAAAGGCAAAGGTTTACTTTTTTTCTGATGTTAATGTACCGTTTAAGTTTGAAGACTGAAAATTAAATACTTTTATACATTTTATTTTACCTTTTTTTAATAGACACCTTCACCGTTAGAAATAAATCTATAATAACGAATCTTAGTTGCTTCTTCCACTCGGATAATGTTAGCATGTTTAGATCAAAGCAAATTAAGTATCAGTAGCGGCAAATTGAGAAAAAAATGTTTTCTGCTATTTGAATCTATGTTTGCATTCAATTCACCAAAGCCCTCCTTGGGTAATCTAGTAGACATTATACACAAACCATATATGTGTGTACATTAAAAGGAGTGTCCATTTCTATTTCATATTATAGACTAACAGAAAAGGTATTTTTCAATGAGGTGTGATAATAATGAGGTGTTTTTCAGCATGATAGGTGCATTTCTATTAAGATTCTGTGAAAATGAAATACGCCCCACAGGTGAAGGAGATTACTAACTCTTGGTATAGACTTGCTGTATGTGTAGTTCACTATGCTTTCAAGTATTCGAATTTGTGACTGCGTTCTGAGGAGACAGTGCAGTGTGGTAGATTTATGATGGCCTCACGGAAACAGAGTTAGCAAAGATTATGGCATACTTGTTTAGAAAAACGGTGAGCTGAAGGTTCCTGATTTACACTAACATATATCTAGATGAAACCATAGTTTGCAAATTGCCTTGAGGAGTCATCTTTTATTAAGTGTTTGATAGGTATCCAAATGTTCGTATCTATTTTAAAACATATCAAGAATGCTAATATTATATGTGCAAGGATTCTCTTTTATATATGTAGGTTAAAAATATTTTTACTTCTACATTTCTATTTTCTAAATAGCTTAAAAATTAATAACCAGTAAGAAAAATCATGTTATGTTAAGAAATACATTTCATAATATTTAAAAATTAGAAGGCCCAATAATGTGAAAAAAATGTAAAACTTCACAGTAAATCCGCCTATCAATTAAGAGGTTCAAAGTCTTTATAGCTTTTGTTTTTGCTGTTCTTTTTTTTAATATTTATCTTCTTATTCAAGGATAAAGAAATAACCTTTAAAGACTGTGCCTAAATTAGTCAGCTTACAACCTGTCACTCCCTGACTCCTTCCCGTTTTAAGTGTTTAACAAACGTGGTCTTCATTTGAAGGATGCGGCTGTTTCTCCCTTATTTTATTAGGCCAGTGAAGATACTCCTTCACTGAATTCAGAACTGAAATTGTGAGCCGATATGCTCATAGACTTTTTTCCTATGGGAAGTCTTATCTGTGTATGATCAGAAATGACAAAATGCATGACACAAACTTGTAATCATTCTGCTCTGTATTTCCAATTTCTGTGACTGCTATTCCTTGCTGTGCCCCTTTTATTTTTATAATAGTCCATAGTGTCACCATTCATATATAGGAGAACCACATTTTCCCCCAAATTCCACAATACCAATTTGTATGCTCCTACTTAATCTGAGAAATAAGTGTTTGGGAAAAGATGAGTGGGTACACAATTAAACAGCTATGAAATAGCTGGAATCACAGCTCCTTCCAAATCTTCATCCCGTTGGTTCCATTATCCTTGTATTTTACAGCTTAGGATCTTGGATGTTTAATGCTGGTATTGTGTAAAGTGGGTGTTCCTAGAAGTCACACTTATGAATTAATGTGTGCCCCAACTGCTTGAGGGCATAAAATTTCTCTAAGAGACAGCAGCTGACAGATTGGAAGAAACTGGCTCAAAGTGTCAGGTAACTTTTAACTTCTAATGTTGAGTTTTGAAAGTATCTTTTGGGTCTCTGTTCTTAGGGATTTAGTAACAACAAATGGAATGCACAGGAAGCACATATTTCCACTATTGGCCTAGCCTTTTTATCATAGCTCAGGATGCTTTAAAAAAATTGTGGTAAAAAATACATAACATGACATCTACCCTCTTAACAAATTTTAAGTATATAGTACACTACTCTTAACTATAGGCACAATATTGTACAACAGATCTCTAGAACTTTGTCATTTTACATAATTGAAGCTTTATACCCATTGAACAACTCCCATTTCCTTCTCCCCACCATGCCTCACCACCATTTTACTCTCTGTTTCTAGGAGTCTAACTATTGAGGTGTCCCATGTAAGTGGAATCGTGGTATTTGTCCTTCTGTGACTGCCTTATTTCACTTAGCATTATGTTCTCAAGGTGTATCAGGACACACTTCTGTGTCTAATATTATCCTCCCCTTCCTTGGAGGGTCCCAGAGAAGGGGCTCAGTTGGAATGTTCCACATGAAATAAAACAGTTCATTTACTAAGAGATTGTAGAAGAGAGAAGGGAAGGGTCAGAAGAGGAAAACTGATTAATTCTCACAGGAAACAGGTACAGAGAGGTTGTTAGCCACCATTCTTGTCATTGTTGACTGTTGCTCACCATGTGGCAGGCATAGTGAGGAGTGCTTTATGTACATTGTCGTATCCACCTGCTCAGCTTCCCACTGCGGTAGGTACTGTTATTAGCCCCACTTCACAGATGAAGGAAATCAAAGCACAGAGAGATGAAGTAACTTGCCCCAGTCTACCAAGCAGATCAGCACTAGAGAAGGGATCCAGCCTTCACTTTGAGCAATTATGCTGCTTTCCTAGTAGTCGCTTGGTAAACAAATGTTCTTTTCTTCGAATACAAAGGAGTAAAATAAAGTCTATATCAGTGAAGGAGAAACAGCTCTTCATTCTCCTAAGAAATAAGAAGAAAGGGCTCTTGGCCAAAGTTAGCTGACTGTCTAGCTATTTTGTTCCAAAGAAGGATAAATGTAGAAGAGTTAGATACACAGTCCAGGGTGTGGATGTCAGAATGTGGGATGTGGCAGGTTTAATCTTTGAGGTTCTTTTCGGTGAGAGGATGTCTAGACCCCCACCACTCTGAGTGGCATAAATTCACTCACAGGTTCGTAAACGGTGCGCAAATTTAGTAAAATCCAAGTATTCCATATGAAAGTATCTGTTTCGAATGACACGTTTTGATAACATTAATGGGACTTATTTGTGGTGTGCTCCTTTCTGAAAATATTCTTTAGTTGTGGTTGTTGCATTTACATATCATTGTATGAGATCAAATATAAACCTATGGTACTGTGGGAGAATTTATTGTTTTTACGTCCTAGATCAGATTTAGTGCTTAACTTCTTATGCTCTCATTAATGATGGTTTTTATTATTTTTGTTGCATTCACTTTTATTCAAAAAGATATTCACTATAAAAATTGCTTGTTTTATTTACTCATAAAGGTTGCAGATTATATGAAAATTGGCCATACCCATCAAGCCAAATCCCATCACAGGTATATACTCCATTGTAGTAACATAAGTATTTTGCTTCAATAAAAAACTACGTAATTTATTTATGTATAGAGAATGCTTCACACATGGTAGAGGCTCATTAAATGTTAACTGGATAAATACATATTTGCTTTGATTAAAATCTTATTTAAAGGGGCCATAGGTCTTTGATCCCACATTGGTCATTCAGATTGAGTAAGTTAAAAATCTGTTTTGTTTTGTTTTGTTTCCCTAGGGTGCTATGAAGACCAGAATTAGGCCAATGCAGTTTGCTGGCACCTATCATGGTGGAAACAGAGAATGTCTGAGAGGTACACAATTATCACTAAACAAACAATAGAGCAAAGTAGGTAAGAGTGGAAGCATTAGAATCAGGGAAAAAGGGGTTTGAATTCTAGCTCCAGCTGATAATGCGGTTGTGACCCTAGACCAGTTATTAACCTCTTCAAAACGGTTTTCCTTTTGTATAAAATGTAGATTATAATAACAGAGAGAGACACCTCAAGCGATGGTTTTTAAATATTCTGTGAAATAGCACAGAGCCTGGCTCTGTGTAAGTCCTCAGCAACCATGATTACCATGATGAATATATAGGCTATTTTAATGTCTCTAAGTACATATTGGTTTGCTATTTGAAAAGTTCCGGTTTTGGCATGTTACACTAATGGATGATATTTCAAATCAATAACTTTTATTTTGAGGATTCTCTCAAGAATCAAAGGAGACACAAATCTGAGAGAAAAATTTGAAAAACAGAGATGTAATTCAGAATGTTATGATTGTACAAACTTGTTGAGTTCATAAACATTAAACTTTAATAATCTGGTTTTATATGTGGTAGAAATAAGTCTATAAACAAAATATAAAATTAAGTAGAATTTGCGTTTCATAATTGGCACGGGAGTCACATGAGATCCTGTCTCTATATTTAAGAAACCTATAGTCCAATGGGATTTTTATTTATTTATTTTTTTAAGATTTTATTTATTTATTTGACAGAGAGAGAGACAGCGAGAGAGGGAACACAAGCAGGGGGAGTAGGAGAGGGAGAAGCAGGCTTCCAGCTGAGCAGGGAGCCCGATGCGGGGCTCCATCCCAGAACCCTGGGATCATGACCCGAGCGGAAGGCAGACGCTTAACTGACTGAGCCACCCAGGCACCCCCCAATGGGATATTTATTGACCAAAATTATGATGTAAGAGCGGTAGGGGAAATAGTAATTCCATGAAACTAGTTTGAGAGTGTAAAGTCAGGCATTTAATTTATGTCACAGACTACTGAGAATGCCACGCTTTTTTTTCAAACCTTTGAAGGCTCTGCATCTGTCACTATTGTGTATACACGCATGTGTGTGTGTACATGTGTGGGTTCATGAATGGGAAAACAAAACAAAAAAGTCCTCTTTTATGCCAACTCTCATTGCCTTGTTTGTAGGAAGAGACATAGTGTTTTCCTCTCTCACCCTTAAGTGAAGAGACCATTTCCCTGAAGGAACAATTAATTACGTGCGTGCATAAGCTGACGTGTAAGACTTCTGTAACGCAGTCATGGAAACAGCGAAATTGTTCATAAATAGCAAAATCTCTTCCACAGAAGAAGTTAATATTTATGATAAGTTTTCCACTTTTTTTTTTCAAATATTCTGCTTTCTTTCAAAGTCTGCTGGGCAGTGCGTACATAATTTCAGAAGAAAAAAAAAAAGCAGAAATCTTTCCCTTTCACATTGGCAGAAACAACAAATATCCCATCTCTTCCTTGTCCTTTGACTTGGGTGACTTGTGCCCTCGTGTGTGACCACAAGACTCCCCTTCTGTTGACAGTTACAAGCCAAGGATAGTTGCTTTGGCGATCTGCGTACACAGTTCAGAGAAGCCAGGATGTTCAGGATGATTTGGGCTGCAAAAGTGTACCTGCATAGTGCTGGATACTTGGATGAAACAGAGAGAATGACCCCTAAATCTTCTACCATATCTCATTCATGAATGAAACGAACCTGACGAAAAATAAATTGAGGCTTCGCATCTGCCTTCACCATATATCTTTACTTAGGACTTTCAAAACTGCTAGAGACCAAAAAAATCTCGTACTAGTCTATTATTGTTGAAATTCGACAGAATTTTCATAGTCTATAAGCTGTCTTTAGTAAATTCTCTGAGACCTATTCGGCATTATTTTCTATTCTAATTTGGTATTAATGTTAAAAGCATGACTGACTGCCATCCGTTATCACAGGGGTCATCTGATGGAAACGTTGGTTCTTGAGCTTCATTCATTCTGATATTCTGTACGCCAAGACAGAAGGAAGCAGATAAATCTGTAGTGCCCACATCCTCACACTGAACGGTTGCTCTTTAAATGTAACTTCAGGATAGAATTAAGGTGGGATAGTTTCCAAATCTATTGAGCATCATTTGTTCCTAGCCCCAAAGCCCAAGATTAAAGTATGCATACATGCTAACAAGAGAAAGGAAAACAACTCACTGGAAGAAAAAAGAAGAACAGGAGCAAAGCTTTGTTAATCTTATTTAGTCTTTTCATTAGCAGATTTACTCAGTCAGTCATATAATTAACATATCCTGGGTGCCCACAGGGTGCCTGAAATAGAGGCACTGTAGAACTGGGAGTAGAGAGCGGGACCAGCCTGCAGTTCCTACCTATTAAGTAGAAGTGAGACGAACGCTAAATGCTGGTACAATGTGATGTACCAGGCAAAGTTTCCTAGAAGAGCTAAATTGAGTTGTAATTCGGTGTGTAGACATTGTGTCGTAAGCATATTTCCATTGTACTGCAGACTTTCTATTAATTTTTACAGCTTAGATGTATTCTATCTTAACCATTCACTCTCTTCAAGTTTTAGATTGTTTCTGAACTTTGGCTATTATGGAGAGCGTTATTATTTAAACCGTGGAAATTGGAAGATCGCCTCAACGTCCAATAATAAATAAATGGTGAAATAAATCACGGCATGAATATACAATAGAGGACTGTATAACATTAAAACGATTCTTGTCAACGCTTTTTAATGATTTAAATGAAAAGGCAGAGCAAAAGC
This sequence comes from Halichoerus grypus, assembly GCF_964656455.1. Classification (NCBI taxonomy): domain Eukaryota; kingdom Metazoa; phylum Chordata; class Mammalia; order Carnivora; family Phocidae; genus Halichoerus; species Halichoerus grypus. The sequence goes on from NC_135716.1 coordinate 55,889,125, forward strand.
TGTATTATACACGCACATTTATATATTAAGATCTCCACAACATAAATTTTTTTATTTGTGCAAAGATATCAGGAAAATTTTACCAAGATTTTCTTTGGGGTTAATTCTGTATGTGGGGTTATGAATGATTACTAGTGTTTGTTTGTTTGTTTGTTTCTTTGTATTCTCTACTTTTTAAAGTTTTAAGATTTATTTATTTATTTATTTATTTATTTATTTATTTAGAGTGCTCGCACTGGGGGAGGGCCAGAGGGAGACGGGAATAAGATTCCCCACTGCTCTGGGGGCTGCCTGGCTCTGGGCTGGGCTCTGGGTGGGGCTCTGGGCTAGGACTCCATCTAACCACCCTGAGATCATGAAACCAAGAGTCCTTCACTTAACCAACTGAGCCACCCAAGCGCCCCTAAAGTTTTTCTCTAAAGATCATGTCTTATTTTAGAATCAGACTAAGCCCATATACTTACTATATGTTTTAAGAAATTTGATTTTGAAATACAAAGAGAATATTTTATAGTTTTGAAAGCTATTTCTAGTTTTTTCTCTGGATGATTTTTATCAACTTAAACAGGCACCAAGAATAGCAATAACACTAGCACTGAGTCAAAATAAAACAAAAAAAAAATACTTATTAAATCATAATAACTAAAAATACCTCATTGCTATTTTAATTTGCATTTCTTTACTAGAAAATACCATGATTATTTTTCCCTGTTTGACTTCTAATTTCTAAAAGGTACTTCCTTTTGCCTAAATTCTATATAACATCCTTTGTCTTTCTCATTTTATTCCCTTAATAAGAATTCTTTATATAACATTTACATTTGATACAAATATTCTCCTTTGGCTCTGTTCTTTTTATTTTATGCTGTTTACTCTTCAGCAGTTTTAATGGCCAAATTGTTAATATTTTTATTTGTGATTTTATTTATAATTTCAAATTTTAAAAGTTTTTACCTCTCTAGAGTTAAATAAGTATTAAATTATTTTTGTTTAGTTTTGAAGTTGTTTGGCTAGTGTTCTGTAGTTTTTAATTAAACAGTGTAAATTAACATTTATAGAGTATTGTTTGCTATATTGGCCTACATCTTTTCAAATGCTAATAGATGGCCCCAACAACATTATTTTCATTTTTATGATGCTCCCTTTAATTATATATGTGTATTCACATGCATATAAACCTATATAGTTATATATACAGATTGTGTGTATTAATATGTGTGCATAGTGTTATTCTTTTTCTTAAAGATTTTTTATTTATTCATTTGAGAGAGAGAGAGAGAGCATGAGCGGGGGGGAGGAACAGAGGGAGAGCAAGTCCCCCAAGTTGGGCTCCCTCCCAGGACCCTGGGATCCTGAGCCTAAGGCAGACGCTTAACCTAACTGACTGAGCCACCCAGGCGCCCCTATAGTGTTATTCTTGAATTTATTATTTTATTCTTTTAGTTTCACATCTGTCTAGAAGTTTGTGCATCAGTCTAAAATACACACTGTTTTGTTAGACTTGCTTTAATCTTAATGAATTGTAATAGTTTATATGTTTGTATACACTCATTACTCCCCTTTTCATACATCTTAAAATATTCCCTTTATTTTTCTAAATTAATTTTCCTACTAATTTCTGTCATACTTCAAGAAAAAAAATCCCCAAATTTAGGGTTATTTAAGATTAAGAATTATATTAAATGTATAAATTAATTTAGAAAATTTAGAAAAATTGAATAACAAATAATTATGGATAACTTGATAATTTAACACAACTGAATTTTCTGGCTCATATCAAAAAAAGAATGATAATCCCTGCAGAGGCATGGATGGAAACATAATTCCCCAAACACCTGTATCTTGACCTTTTCCCTCATGAGGCTCTGAGAAGCAAGAACCCTCCACAAACACACCAAAACTTACCATCTCTGTGTTGCTAATGGTTACAAATAAATTCTGCAGATGGGAGTAGTTCCCCCCAAACATTGAAATATTTAAACAATTAAAGATTACTCAGGTTAATAGACATCTTGAGGAGAAGACATTAAAACTAAAAGTCCTTCTTATCTCATGACCAATAATGACTTGTCAGATTTCCTAACACCTGAGATTTCAAAAGAAGGGTGCTGATCAGAAAGGAACTATTAATTCTGGGCCACAGGTGAGATGAGGGAAGAATAGATCTAATCTGTATCATAAATTTAGAACTTCAAAGAGTCTGAGGGACTCAGAGTGTCTGTGGAGAGAAGCCTGTGGAAGAGTTGTAAGCAGGCACCGTCTCTCTATTGCAATGTGTGGGGGCCACATGCATGCAGGGTAGGTGCTTATATTTGAGCCATATCAGTTCATGCCTTGATTCCCCATTTTCTCTTTATCTCAGTTAAGATCTCTTGCTATATGGTGCCCCATATCTTAGACCCAACCACATCTTGAGTCTATCTTGTTGGAGGCATGATTATTGGTAGCTTTCTTCATGTCATTTGTTATACCATACATATACTTTGTGCCAAGCACTGGGTTGCATATTTCACATATGCTATTCTATTTACTCCTCAGAAAAAATCTGAAGAGTATATAGCATTCTGGATTACTAGTCAAGTACATGTCTATTGTTCCTATATACTTATGGATTTAGCCTGATACAGTTTCAATACATTACAATGTACTATAGGTTCTCAGTAGGTAATCATTGATGGATGTTACAGATGGAAAGACATTTAGGAGGGAGTAGGAGAAAACTAAACTGCAGGAAAAAGAGTGCTAGACTTTGAGTAGGATCCATGATTCAATTTTTGGCTATGCTCTATATTAGCTGAGTGTCTGGGAAAGTTTTTTCAACCTTTTGAGTCTTTGTTTCTTTGTGTATAAAACATAGGTTATATTATTAACTTATTCATAAGATCCACAAAATTCTCTATAGAAAAGAGTATGAATTCAGGCACAGAATAGGAGATTAGATATCAGAAAATAGATGATACATTCAATGGGACAATTAATGAAATATTTTTTTAAAAAGATTTTATTTATTTATTTGTCAGAAAGAGAGACAGCACAAGCAGGGGGAACGTCAGGCAGAGGGAGAAACAGTCAGAGGAAGACGCAGGCTTCCTGCTCAGGGACTCGATCCCGAGACCTGGGGTCATGACCTGAGCCAAAGGCAGATGCTTAACTGACTGAGCCACCCAGGCATCCCCAATAAATGAAATTTATTGGAAAAATTCATTTACAAAGTACAGACAGATTTAAGAGAAACTGACAAGAAGGGAGCTGTTACTTAGGTCAGAAAGAGGAAGGAGATTCAGGAGTTACTAGAACATAGAAAAAGAGTTCTACCTATAGAAGAAGGCTGGCTTATAAGAATCCTGGCTCGGGCAGAGTAAGCAGCAACTACAAGCTCTTACTTCATGCCAGTACCATTACCTAAATACAATTGTAAGACTGATGGATTGGAGCCCAATTGATTCAGACCTTAAAGGCCAGCTTTCTGGGCCAATGAGAGAGTAGAGAAGGATGGAAATTGGATCTGAAGGGGCAAAAAGACTAACAGAATGCTCAAGAAATTTTTGTTGAATAAACAAATGGTTGAATCTGAATCCCTATTATCATTCCAAAGACAAAACAGTATGCCATAGACTGAAAATCTGATGTTAAAATGGAGAAAATATAGATGGGAGAAGATAATAAAGGAAAGACACTAATTTGTTAAGGGTTGAAAATAATGGATAAATTAAAAAAAAAAGAAAATAATGGATAAATTGAAAATCAATGCGAAAAAAAGTCAAAAAGAAAAGAGGACAAATAAAGACTTTAAATAAAAGCAAATGTATTATAATAACAATAATAAAAAGAAATTAAGTATGGACCTTAAAATGAATATATCATACTATACTGTACTATACTATACTAGTAAACTTGTTATTGAGATTAGTTAAGGCATGATTTTTAAAATTTTTTATTATTTTTTTAACACTTGAAATTTTATTCGAAGTTGTTAATAATTGAACAAATAAAAATAACACATGAGAAATATAGTTCATTTTTCACATGTAACATTGCTGAAGGTTAACAGTTCTAAATATTGAGATTTGAAAAATAGATGCATTTTAATTGGGAAAAAGATCAAAATGCTTATTATCACCACATTAATTTTTTCTGTTGTGCTGTCAGTCTCTTTCTAATTTATTTTGCAGAAAATCTTTTTTATGTTTTGAATACTAGTACTTGTTGGTTACAAAGGTTGTGTTGGGGAGGAATAAATTTATTTTACCCTTCAAGATTCTTTTGGCTGGTCTTAGAATTAAATTGACATGCGACAGATTTACAGGAGAAAATTGGATTTAATTACATACATATGTGGAATCCACATAAAACATGAGAGATTCCAAAGACAGGTAAAATGAGGTATACATGTTATGCTAGACTGAAAAGAAGGGGGTAGGGGTCTGGGGCTACAAAAGGAAGGAAGACAATTCATAGAAAGAATGGAAAGAGTAAATGTTTGATAAACAAGTATTTGCTGGGCCATCTAGAAACAATGGGATGTAGAGGACTTTGATCAAACAGGTCTTGCTAGGTTCCTGTCTACCATACCTAGTTCGTATTATACTATGGTTAATTATGGTGATAACTTCCTTCCTGGAACAGGTTTTCCAACTAAATCCTTTTAGGCAGTTAGCACAGAGGCAAAAAAGAAAAACTTTTTGACTCTTCTCTTTCTACAGAAGTCTACAGTTGCAACTATTTTCTCCCAACAGAAAAATAGCATTTACAACGATTAAATTTGAATGGTTATTAAATATATGCAAAAGTGTTCAATCTCTTTATTATTAAGAAGAGGAAGTAAATTTAGACCACAATGAGATAGCACTATCTACTCAGTATATGGGTGGCCAGTTTGAAAACAATATCAAATATTGACAAAGATATAGAGCAAGAAAAAGACTCTTGGAGTTCTGATGGGTATATTATTTGATAAGACCATTTTGAAGTTCAGCTTTATCTAATAAATTTAATGAATTTTTTTAATTTAAAGATTTTATTTATTCATTTGAGACAGAGAGATACAGAGGGAGAGAGTGCATGAGCAGGGGGAGAGGCAAAGGGAGAGGGAGTTGCAGACTTCCCGCTGAGCGGCGAGCCCAACCTGGGGCACGAGGAGCCCAATGTGGGGCTTGAGTTGGGGCTCGACGTGGGGCTTGAGCCCAGGACCCCAAGATCATGACCTGACACTTAACTATCTGAACAACCCAGGCACCCCATAAGGCATGATTTAACTTTTAAGCTTAAAGTAACTCAAAGTAGAATGTTGTTTATTGTGCTGTTAGCTAGAAAGCATAGTCTACATTCTACATTTATATAGTCTTCAAAATTAGAGCAAAATTTTGAGTTAGAATTTGGGACCTAAATCAGTTTGCATTTGGTGCACATATACTTGGTGCAGCACCCAAATGAGATAGGTATCCACATTGTTGTAGAATGTAAGTTGAGGTAGTTCAGTGTTCTAGGATGCTTGCAAATAGGGCTTTACCTGTCATTAATTAATTTAATTACTACTAAATTTTATATACAAACCAATCATTGACTACACAAGATCTCATGGATACCAAATTTGCATTTAACAACATATTTTCCAAAACAGCAAACATATTTTAGATATGTGGTAGAGGTTTTATTCTAATGACAATGGAAATTTCATTTTATTTCATGTTTAACTGAGAATTATGCTTCAATGGTGATTTTTTTTAAGTTACTCATTTAATTTTCTTCCTTTTGTGGTAAGCTGATTTTTCCTAGTATTATCAAAATTAAAGCTACCAGAACTTAGCATAAAAGTCAAAGAATACTTTAAATTCCAGAAAGATATTATTTTGTAACTTAAATTCAGTTTTGCCTGGTTTTGGCATGGTATCCAAATAATGTAGGGGTCTATGTTGTTGCTAAATATTAGCTCAGTTTTCTAGAATGGATCCAAAATGAAGGCAGCTTATATTTCACAAGAATTTATGAGAATTTATAGAACTAAGGGTGCCTGGGTGGCTCAGTTCGTTAAGCGGCTGCCTTCGGCTCAGGTCATGATCTCTGAGTCAGGTTCACTGCTCGGTGGGGAGCCTGCTTCTCCATCTCCCTCTATCCGTGGCTCATCCTCTCTCTCTCACTCTCTCTATATCTCAAATAAATAAATAAAGTCTTAAAAAAAAGAATTTGTAGAACTAACTGCTAATAAGCATCAAGATATTTTTTTGAAAACTCTTAAAAATCATCAACAAAAAAGAAATTATAAAAATGTTGGTAATTGTTTAGAGAAATTTATCTGGACAAAAAACAAAGAAGTTAGCTGTCATAAAGGAGGGCTGTATATTTTTATTTTAAAAGACTTAGGTTACCTGCCATTGAGTGGGCTGAAAAAAAACCATAATTTTCTTTTCCAATAGTCAAAATTCCTATTTCCTATTTCATTATTTCATAATTCACCGTCTATAGTTATATGTCAGTATTTATCAACATGGAAAAATTTTCATTGTTTCTTCATGGCAGATGTGATCATTTTTAAAAAACCAAGTTAACAACATTCTCAATAGATAGAAATAATTGGCTTCAAACTTATAATAAAATTGGTTAAATTAAGTGGTCCATGAATACAATTGAATTACCTTTTAGTATGAAGATTAAGCAAAAGTGTGTGAATCATAAGATAACCTATCATGCAATTTCTGATTATATTCTGTCAAAAGAGATAGTGTTTACAAAGAAATGTGAATTTTCATGAATCAATGCATCATAAAAATCTAAAGATTGTGCTTTCCCAATTTTAAGAATCATGTATGACTAAATTTATTTATTTTTTATTTTTTTATTTTTTATTTATTTATTTTTTAAAGATTTTATTTATTTATTTGAGACAGAGAGAATGAGAGAGAGAGAGAGAGTACATGAGAGGGGGGAGGGTCAGAGGGAGAAGCAGACTCCCTGCCGAGCAGGGAGCCCGATGCGGGACTCGATCCAGGGACTCCAGGATCATGACCTGAGCCGAAGGCAGCCGCTTAACCAACTGAGCCACCCAGGCGCCCCTCATGTATGACTAAATTTAACAAAGGCACCATTCCTCAGGATAAAAGATGTCATTTAAAAGGAAGTGTGGGGCAATCTCTATTTATAGTTATAGGTTATCTACTTTATTTATTTATTTACACCTTTAACAAATGTAGCTTTTTTTTAATGCAAACTAACTCCGGTGTCAAATTTAGATATCAGCTGAATAAATATCTCCAGAGAGGTATTAGGGAAAATGATTAGCAGGAAGTTCAGCTACCAGAAGAAAATGCGGGAAGTAGGTGGTGGGAGAACAGAAATACGCTTTGAACCAATAAAAGAACTTGACAGATGTCTTCTGTTTCTCTGATTAACCAAAGGTAACCTGCAAAATTTTCACTAAGAGAAAATTGTTGATGGAATTTTTAGTTAAAGGAAAATTATGGTGCATTTTGACTTCTACTTAACATTCTCACTGAGTAGGTTCAAATATTTCAATGGATTGAGTCAACTGAAGTCCACACAAGTATTTCCTAATGGGGGAGATCCTGATCTAGAGATCCATGTGGATGTGTTATGAATTGCATAAAATCTTATGCAGATTTTGACACACTTTTATATATACACGAAGAGAAATAAAAATGTATACTCTGATGATATGACGCCTACAATCATCTTTGAACACTTGCCTCCACCTAAGAGCAAATATAATCATACTAGAGAGATTTTACTGATTGTTTTAACCCAGAGGATCTGATCAATATCAGAAGTGAGCCCTATTTTCCTTGCCTCACAGACTTTTTCCTATTTCTCTGATATAAATTAATCCCAGCATTTTGGTGGTGGTTGGTGGGGGGCTGGGGGTGGAGTGGAGATGTTTTATTTTTCGTGGGAAACAAAGTATGTGGTTGCCGACTCTATTTGACAGCATCTCTGTATGGATGGCGGGGATAATTATCTGACATACGGACTTCAGCAAGTGTTTCCTTAATTGTCCACCCAGCTGGTACTCTCAGAATTTTCCCAGCTTTTGTAGTTTTGATCAGATAAAAAATGAAAATACCATGGGAGAGGAATTGCAAAGCAGTCAGTTGCTAAAATCCTGGTTCCACAGTTTCAGTACATATCAATACTTAGAAAGGAGAATAGGGGAACTGAGAAATTTTCTATAAGCTAATAAGAGTAATAAGAACTGGGTCTTGGACAAGGATCTGAGTAGGTGGCAGCACTTCAGTGACAAGAGCACCGCAAACCAATATGAGGCACGTGCAATGGAAGGAAGAGAAAGAAAACAAGAAACAAACAAAAAAAATCTGTGTAACCTTAAAGGTGGTGGTGAAAATGTATAGGTTCTAAATATGGTCTAAATATCGAGCCAACATTTGAAAGCTTTTATTTTGAGATTGAAAAATTAATTTCTGTGGTTTATGTGTTTGTTGTAATAAGACAATATTTACATTCCACTTAGAAAATAAACCAAAGGCAGATATCGTTTTGTCTTACGCTCTTTTCATTCTATTCACAGCAACAAAACGATACCATCATTTTTATGTGACTCATATGCAAAACAAAATTCACTCATCTGTGTGGTCTACTGATCGGAAATAAAATCAGATATTTCACTTCTAACTTCATCAAGCAAAAGAAAAATCAGTGTGGTTCCAAGAAGAGATGAACTCAATTGGTAAGGAAATATTTGTTTTACAATTTTTGGAAAAAATTATCAATAGCATCCTGTAAAAAAATGTCAAATGCCAGAGCATATTCTTTATTTTTAATTTTAAATTATATTATTATTTTAATAAAACCATAACTGGCACATGAAGGAACACATTCCAGTTTTGGAAAGATGCAATTTCATGAATATTGAAATTTCCTTCTGTGTACATAAAAATAAATTTCAGGTGTCACTGAAAAACATCACCTCTTAATATTTTGAGCTCTGCATTAGTAAGCTGTCAACTTCTTGAACACCAGAAAGATGCTTTGGTTATGCTTTCATGAACTTACTTGATCATATTGGCTTTATTTTTGTACATAGGTACAGCTTTACTTCACTTGTTCTGTTTTCGTTTCTACACTTAACTTCTGTAACCCAAAATATATGCCGACTTGCAAAGATTTTTTTTTCCCACTTTGTTTTTATTTCTGTTCTCAGATTTGTTTTCCTGGTACCATAACATTTTGTGATGAGGTGGGGCATTGAATATATCTAAGTTTAATTATCATAATTGTTTGATCAAATATTTGATTTGGGGATTGGTCAGTGGGATTGAGGAGTCAGCCACAAGAATTTTATATTAGAACTAATTTAGGAGAGAGGTGCTGTCCCATTTACTTCTGCCAGTCAATGACAGGGTGAAATCTGAAATCTTTCATACATCGGGATGCAAGATGAAACTGTCAATGCTACCCTCACATGTTTCTAAATGGTTGCATATTAGACCTTGTAGATAAAGCCCCTATATATGTCCTCGTAAAAAGATTTACCTTGGATGGCAAGGCTGAAAACTCAGCAATACTGAGTATCAGTATAAAGTCACATTCCGTAGCTCTATTTGGAATTTCTGCATTTAATGTTTTTGGATGGGCAATTGGAATCATTAATAGAGAAGTTTTTTACATTTACCTTGGGCACAGAGGTTTTTGTCAACTGTTTTTCAAGAAAGATGGGAGACTTAATAAAAGAGAAATAATATATATTGTTTAGTATGCATGTTTGACACTCAGGTTTATTGATATGTTCTGCCTTTTATAAGATGAATACTATGACAAATGACAGAGAAGAGATTGCACGTCACTATCTCTGTTCTATCTATGTACTGCCAATAGGCAAAGATTTCTCATTTCATACATCATTTACAACTTCCCACAGTAATTTTACAAAGTTCATATCCTTGGTACAAGGCATAGCAATTATCTATACACATATATGCATGCAGGCATACTGAATGTGAAAACCAGGCTGTTCTAAAGAGTTGCAAAGTTCGTACACTCCAGCCAATAAAAGTTGGTAAAAGCTTTCTTCTTTTAACTGATGCCCCAGTGTTACCACTGAAACTGGTTTTCAGGAGGTCTTCTTTTAGAGTACTGTTGGTAAAATATTATTTTCAGTTTTTCCAATTACTTTTGTAACCCAAAAGTTACCTTAAAAAAAATTTATGTTCTGGGATGCCCGGGTGGCTCAGTCGCTTAAGCGTCTGACTCTTGACTTGGGCTCAGGTCATGATCTCAGGGTTGTGAGACTGAGCCTCCACCTCCCCTCCCCCCCCACCCCTGTTGGGCTCTGAGCTGGATGTGGAGCCTGCTTTAAGATTCTCTTCCTTTCCCTCTGCCCCTCCACCTCTCTCTAAAAAAAAAAAAAAGAGTATGTTCCCTTTTCTATACACTTTTACTCTTTTGCCTCAATAGAATAAGAAAAATGCAATATTGCATTCTGGAATGGGTAAAAAGCAACCTTAAAAATGTAGATTTTCAATTTTAAATGTGAATACACATTAACATAGGACAGCATTTGGTTATTTTGGACTTTCTAAAATTATTTTAAGTTCTCATAGTTGTTTTACTTTTTCATCTAATATAGTATACATAACATCTAGAAAGATTGTAAATTGCTAAATTGATACATAATTTATAATCTCCAGAAATAAATTCTGAACTGTTTCATGAGTTATCATTAATCTATAATTAATTTAAAATTTTTGATTTTCTATGGTTTTTTTTCAAATTTCATTATTTTTAATATTCTGGTTTTCATTATGTGTGGTTAGAATGATGAATGGTAACTCTCGAGTTTTTTTCGAAAATACAGAAAGTAATGATTCAGATTCAGCAGACACAATGAATCCCACTAGCTATTTATTAATAAATTAATTTTCAAAAATTATTTGATGTGTTGACATGCCATATACCTACTCCTCCACCACCATGATTTCTTAAGATTTGTCCCTTTCTTTTGGGAGATGATTGCTTCCAATTTCCTTTTTTTAACCTTTACTTGGTATCCCTGGTACATCAGAATGCATAAATCTATACATGGAAAATAAGATTTCTCATATTTGGGTCCTTGTATTTTAAGATAAGACAGGAACAAATAAATGGTATGTTCTACCTTTATGACTCTTTCTATTACTAATGTTTGATAAGTGCACAAGAAATTAGAGGTCTTTGCTTTTTAGTAAAATTCAGGAGAATAGAGTGCCAATGCTATTCTGTCACTGACCATTTTCTTGTCCTTGAATTGGTCCCTCCCTGCACTTCAATATTTCACTTGTAAAATGAAGCAAACTAGATCATTAAAAAAAATTTTTTTTTAATATAGGTAAGATTGCTCTCATTAGCCACAACACCAGAAATATTATATGCCTGGAAACCAAACAGTTTTGCAAATTCCTTTTAAGGATACAAAATGAAGGCCCTATGTTTTAAATTTAAGATTGTTCTAATGGCTACTGTAATTTAACTTTACTTGCCTATAATCCTAGTAATGTTACAGTCAGTGACAAATGATAACTATAGAAATAGCTCCAGTGTATCTTGATTTTATGGATAGTCACATTTAAAAAAAAACAGGCTAGCATTTTCATTGAACACTCAAATCCACATATCTGTTTTTCATAGCTAGTTGGTTTTTGAAGACTTTTTACTAGGCTTTATAGAATGCCTGAAAAACATAGGAAGAAAATAAATGCCTATTCAAGGATAATGTGAAGTTTTTAAAATGAAGAATTTAGTCAAAAGCAGTTTTTTAAATGAACTTAAACATGGAATGATTGTTAAAAAGCCACAGTGAGGAATGCTTTATAGCACTGGCCCTAAAGTGACAGAAAGAGCTATGATAGCATTATGCATACCACATATGTAAAAAAGTCACAAAAAATTTCCAGAGGCTAAGTCATTTCTTCCTTTCTAATCTTGAGATTCAAACCAAAGCCATTTTGACTGCAACTTCATTCTCTGTGTACATACAAATAAAGAATGAGTGGTGTTTTTAAACAATAAATGAAAAAAAAATTAATATCATGATCAGATCTCACTTTTTCCTTACTGATGTTATATTAAAGATGTTTTTATCACTCCTTCATTCAATAGTATTTATTGAGATTCTCCTGTTACATAAAAAGTAAACTTTTTGCCTAGCTAAACTTAGTTTGACATTAATTAAATGCAGTGTCAGATTCTTGCCATAATAAAGATGACTACATGTATTAAATTTCTGTTGTGTAAGAAACTGCTCTAAAAGGGTGGTTTGAAATTGCTCTAAAAGGGCCAGACATTCATTATCTAACAATCTCTGTGATTGGGAGTCTAAACACAGATCAGCTGTGTCCTCTGAAAGACTGCTGTGGAGGCATTGCTGAGGGTTGAGTTCTCATGTGAACGTTTAACTAGGGAAGGATTCATTTGCAAATTCACTTAGGTTACTGCTGTAACTCATTTCACTGTGGGTGTAGGACTGAAGGCCTCATCTTGGTAGCTGTTAGCTGGAGGTCCTTACAGGCCATTGGCTGGTAGCTCCCTTCAGTTCCTTACCACATGGGCCTTCCAATGTGACTGCTTGCTTCATCAAAACCAGAAAGAGCAAGAGAGGCTCCTACAAAATTCGAGCTATGACCTTATGTAAGTAATCAAATAAACACATACATGTCAGTAATACATTCCATTGTCTTTACCATATTCTGTTGGTGAAGAGCACATCATAGATCTCATCCACACTTAGGGAAAGGAGATCACATAAGGTCATGGGCATCAGGAGGTAGGGATGATAGAATAGAGGGCACTTTAGGATTCTGTCTGCCATATTACATAAAGCAACAGTCTAGGTATAATTCACTTTCAAAGAAATACATAAACAAAAATAGGGACAGTTAAGGTGTAATTCAAACAGTTTTACTCGGAAACTAGGAAATTTGGTTTTGCTATTAGCAAGTTGTATGGCACTCAGTAACCCAAGTCACCTCTCTGGTAGCAGAAGGGTTTATGTCCACATCTGAAAATGGAAGGGATTGGACTGGAATGATTGCTAAAATCCTTTCTCAGCACTAGACCTCTACAAGGCCCAGAATGTTTGGAATACATAGAATTATTCAGTGAACTAAATGTTCTACTTTTTACCCCGACATTTATCCAGAAGTTTGTCTTCTTAATGGCTTATATCCAGAAGGCTAAATCTATCAGGATTTCAATTTAATTTAAATGTATTTTTAAATTTCCTTTCTAAAGAAGCTGTGGAAAATAGTAGAGTTAATGGTTAAAAAGGTGCCTTCTGGAGTCAGATGCTTCAGCTCAAATCCCAGCTCTTCCTTTCATTAACTGAGTGATATTGGGCAAATATTTAAACTCTCTTCATTGGTAACATGACATGATAATAGTACCTGACTTAGAAGATTGTTGCCTCACAAATACTAATTATTTCATAAATATTAGCTGTTGTAGATTTTATCATCATTACAATGTAATGCCATTAAGTTAAGCAAGGAAAATACATACAAGATGAATAATAAAGTTTCTCTGCCGTCAAGGAACTCCCAGAAATGGTGCTTTATTGGAATATTTTCTCTTCTAGGTAGAATATGTCATTATAAAAAAATGTTTTATTCCCCTTGGGATTTATCAGTAACCAGGATGTAGTTGGAATTCTTGTTTAATTTGATAAATATGGTTATATTAATAATTGAATAATTTCTGTTGGATTTTATCCAACATTCTCAGAAAGAATTAACTAGGACAAGGTTTTTTTTAATATAAAGATAATATCTACTTTATGAAATGTTCATTTTAATTCTGTATATTCTGTTCTTTTGTGAGCAGATTTCCAGGTACAACACTTCATGGTTATTAATAAATGGGCCATACATAAATTATGCATTAAGAAAAAATGAAAGACAAAAGCACTGAGCATCTCTTTTGCTAGTTAGATGAAGCAGTTTTACTGTCTGACATTGAAGACAAGACAGTCAGTATAATTTCATAGAATTACAAGCAGCCAGATTCACACCCCACCTCATCTTTCAAACTCTCTTTTGTTCTCTACACAGAAAAATCACAGGGAATGAGAAATAACCACGGACGGACCACCATTTTACTCTGGAAGAGAATCCTTACCCATACACATTTCTGAAATTATTTTTAGCACGTGGTCTTGGGTTTTCAGTCTTTGAACTTCTTCTATGACATAGGGACGAACTCAAAAATCCAAAAACTGCAGAAGTCAAATATGGAAAACTCTAATAAAAGTAGACATGTTTAACAGTTGACAAACATAATATGAGTGTGATGAAGCATGGCAAATATCGATGTGTTTCATGAATATGTGTATATCTTTTGAGAGAAATTGACCACTAAGATGGATGAAAGGTAGATCACTGATAAATCTCTCTTTATTTTTAACTTCAAAAGGAGGAAAGAAATATCAAGAGTTAAGAAGAGAAATACTATCAAATAGCTGCATTCTTAGTTGGTAAAAGTTACACCAAATCCTTTTGAGTATGCACCAAATCTGAAATTGTCTTTTTGCTTTATTTATTTCCTTCTTTGTTTTATCTCTTTATTTAGAATATCAGATCCAAAATGGCAAGGATCTTTGTTCATCACTTTAACCCATTTCCTAATGTTGTGTAAGGCCATCGTAGGTGCTCAGAAAAAAATTATTCAATGAATGAATGGAGTCAAGAGATTTTGATTCTGATTTTGCTTGCAACTAAATAGCTGGAAGACCTTAGGATAATCACTTCTTGGAGGCTCATTTTCTTCACTTTTAAAATCATGGCATGGGGGCACCTGGCTGGCTCAGTGAATAGAGCATGTGACTCTTGATCTTGGCGTCGTGAGTTGAAGCCCTACACTGGGTGTAAAGCCTACTTAAGTAAGAAAACAAATGCTGATGTAGACTAGATAGCTAATGTTTCTTGCAGCACTAATATTCATTGATGGCATACATGATTCAAAGGTTCACATGATAACCACCTAATGTTTTTATAGGAAACTTCGCTTATGTAACAGATTTTATTTGACCAATCTTTTTTTGTTTGTTTGTTTGTTTATGGATCATTATCCAAGATGAAATTATTTATGATGGGGGCGCCTGGGTGGCTCAGTCGTTAAGCGTCTGCCTTCAGCTCAGGTCATGATCCTAGGGTCCTGGGATCGAGCCCCGCATCGGGCTCCCTGCTCAGCGGGAAGCCTGCTTCTCCCTCTCCCACTCCCCCTGCTTGTGTTCCCTCTCTCGCTGTGTCTCTCTTTGTCAAATAAATAAAATCTTTAAAAAAAAAAAAAAAAGAAATTATTTATGATGTTAATTGTCAATGCTCTTTTTAATGTCTGCTTTTTGTTGCTGATTAAACCATGCTTTTTGTCTGATGAATCCAGTTTTGGTTATTTAGATGCCCAAGTAAGGTAAAAATGGAAGATTCCCTGAGTTCACACTGAGTGTTCTTTTAAAAATTTTTTTTAAGTTAATTTTTTAAATGGTGAATTTCTAAAAATTCTAAATTTAGGTAGATCTATTTGATAGAGAAAAGAGAAAATTGAGAGATACCTAGTTCTTTCCACTTTTAGGAGTGCTATGAACATCTTGGATGAGTTGACATTAGAGGAATCTTCATTTATCTCTTTTCATATTCTGTGTGAGGAATGTAAATTCAATATTATACTAAATGCTTTTGAATGGATTTGTTAACTGATCATAACTTCACTGCATAGTCAGGTGATTGGATTTATAATTGTGGAAAGATATTGCTGATAGTGGTGAAGAACAGTTAGGTTCCTCTTGCCCCTGTGATGATGTTTTAATTTTTAATTGTCCACATATGTTTCTTTCTCAAGAGTGCCCAAGTACTGTATACAATATTTTAATAAGACCGATAAATAGAATTCCAAATATATTTCATGTCAAATACAAAGATTTACTAGGTTGATACAAAGGTAAAATAAATTTTAATATTTATTATATTGAAAATGTTTGTAAAGTCATTGATTTTGCTCTTGTAATTGCAAATAGGAATGTGAAAAATGAATGAGCCCTAGGGGACAACAAGTGCTATAATATTCATATTTAAAGAACACTATGATGTTCATATTAAAAACTATGTTCTTTACTTAGTTGAATTTACTTGCTAATTGAGTCTCAAATGCTATTAAGCATTGTTTGCAGATTTCTAACTTCTGGGCGAATGCATTAAAAAATGTGGGCCTCTAAAACTTGGAAAACATTTATGTTAATCATTTTTATTGATAGGTCTTCCCTCTAGACCATTAGAAAGTAAAAGTAGTCAAAACTAAAGTTCCAAAGAGGAAAAATGAAACTAGTGAACTCCATTGATGTTTAACTTCCTAAGAATTTCAGCATACAATTTTCCCATACAGGTTCCATTAAAGTTAATGGGAGTCGTGTGACTAATTCTCTCTGTAGGGTACTAAAAATGTACCCTGCAGTATTAAAACGTCTGAACCTAATTTTTACTTTCTCTTAACTTTGATTATGTTGTATTAAAGATAGATACTTTCATTATCATATCCATATATAGTAAAGTTTATATAAAGATTTGAAAATAATCTATTTGAAGGAGAGGCTGAATTTATATGGGTCAGAACAGAATTTTAATTAGTGTTGCAAATATGAGTAATGCTTTCATTATAATGATAAAACAAGCATGAGTATCTATAATTTACCCTCTAGCTATACAAATGGGAACTTAAACCTCAATGAATTCAATAAATGAAACATTTTCAGAACACTTACTTAAAATCAGGTCTACTTTTTAATCAGTCATGTTTTAAGTGAATGCTTATTAATAGATCATTAATAAAACATGCTTACAGAATGAGATTCCAAGAAAGAGGTAAGATGACTAAAAGACAAAAAAGTAAAAAGATCTAATGGATAATTTTTAATTTTGTTTTAAACAATTTAGTTTTAATAAGTTACCTATTTATTTCAAATAATTCTAAATCATTTTTTCAGTTATGTTTATGAAGATAAAACACTACAGATAATCTTGCCTGTGAATGCATGACCCTTTTATACTGCCTAAGTTCCCTCTGTTTTTGCCATTCAAACTAAAATATTAATCTCATTTTTTTTCTTTTAAATAATTTCTACCTGACTTCTATCACTACCTAGGAGAATGAAGTTATAAGGTTTTTATCGTTAAAGAATGCAAAACGAAAAGAACAATATATACACGGATAAATACCCCACCATCCATTTTTTCACCGAAATCAGCAGCTATGCTACAAAAACGGGACATGCACAAAATATTTCTTAAGTACAAAGAACACTGGATAAAGGCAAGGCAATATTGCAGAACAATAAATAAAGCAGAACACTCTCCAAGGGTCCAGAATTTGGTTTGGATAACCTTCCAGAAGGCAAAATTCTTACCCAACACCAACATAAACTGCAATTAGGACTGATCTTTTTATGTTATACATTTATCTTCTCTGGGTTTTTATTACACGATTCTCTGTGTCTAAATTACAAAAGAATCCCACGAGTTTGGGTGGGGCTGGGGAGAATTGTTACTATTGTAAATAAGTTCACAGTTTCCAATTTATTGAAGCTGATGTCAGATTCTTAGCTATTGAACTTCATCAGATTTCCAGAGTACTTTCAGCTCAAGATCCCATTTCTTAGAATTCACTTTGAAGCTTGCGACCTTTTCCATTTTGTGCTGCAACTTGCTTATTCGTGATCACTAGGCTTTCGGCTGAAAGCTGTAAGCATCCAAACTACGAGGGGCTCTTTGGACCCATTGGATTTTGGTTTTCCAGGCTGATTTGTGGCATTGACCTTAAAGCAGCAGAGGCAGAAGACTTTTTTAGCCCTCACTATTTATAAGTTACTCTCAAGTGAGAATGAAAAACTTAAATGTAGTTCTTGGAGATATGTCTGGCAATCTGGGCTATACCAATAGTTCACAAAGCCACACAACTCTCATAGGCTGAGCACAATTTCAATCTGAATTGTTCTGATTCTTGAGCTAACTTCAGAAGACACCACCTTTTCTCCATTTTTAAGGACATGATAAGTTGTAACTCAAATTAAAAATAATTCTCCCAAATATTTTTTTTTGAATTTTGAAGAGTGAGAATTGTATGTAAGATTTTGCAATGCCCTTTGAAATAACTAAAAATACCCTCAGATGCTTGGATTTTTTGTTGCTACTTTTAAAAAATGTGTTATTGGTATACTTATACTTTGCGACTTTACAAGAAGAACAGCTGGATGAGTTGAGAAGACTGACCCTCAGACTCTGAATCAAGTACAATGTGCCAAGAAAGTGTAGTGACCGGAAATGTCATTCCTGCTCAGCGTGTGTTGGTGTTTTAAGCAGAAGAACCAATCCTTTCTTGTTAGGGCGGTGCCTCTACTGTGGGCTTGGGGTGTGATACTCTTCTTTTTATCTCTTGAATTCTGTGATTCCACTTCTCTTTCTGATGCCCATCTTCATGAGCCTGCTTTGGTTCCTGATTATTTGGTTCTTCTTTTGTATCAGGCTAGAAAAGTGCTCTTCTCTTTCTTCCATAGCATCCAAACTATACTGAAATTAGTTCTTTAGGAGATTGTCTTCTTCCTTAAAATGACAGTACCCGAAGGGTAAAGACCATGTTTCACCAACGTTTACAGCCTGTCTTACAACTGTGCTCAAACGTTATTGAGCATAATAGCATGGGATCCCTGCTTCCAGAAAGTTCTCAGTCTTTTAATCTATAATTGCTGCACATTGAATTTTTAAATAGACCTAATTTGCATGACAAAGCCTCTGTCAAGGATATTTCTTTCATTTTAGTTATTTTTGCCCAAATTTGCTATTCCATAATTCTGTACTATGCTTAAAGGTGAGCTTCTCTCTATGCCCCCATTACATGAAAATGTGCTCCACTAAAGCCTTCTGCAAAACACGTCCTACAGGATGCCTGCTGCAGATGGCCATCTCTGGATTCCCTGGACCCCTGATGCATGCTCTAAATATGCTATGGAAGTGGAAGCCAGAGGTCCTGGCACAAAGAACTGCCTTTACAGCCTTCCCTGTGGCTGGGACTGCGAGGTCTACATTACCATGTGTTATGTGATGATTCAGTTCACCCCGATTTGCCCTTTGGGAACTGCTGTGAAAACTTCTTTTGTACAGTAAATCATGACAGCATTTGGCCTTCATTTGAGGGTGAATGTATGGTTTATATATTAAAGCCATTTCTCCCCCCTTTGGAAATACCATGTGGCATCAATTTGTTTGTAAGCACAAATCAAATGGCAGTTTGGGATCCTCCAGACGATCCAGAATATGCTGTATTAAGTTTTTAAAGGTTATCAGAGCAGTGAAAACCTAACATTGAAAAAAAAAATTAAGAGACTACTTGAATCCCCAGGAATATGTCAACATACCACAGAAGTCCTTGGACACTTGGAGAAAATCTGATCTGAAACTTTAAAAAATGCCAGGGCATTAATAATATATTTGACCTATAAGAATAGGTCAAAAATTAATATCCTATTTAGAAATAGACACATTTCCCATGTGTCTGTGTGTGTGTGTGTGTGTGTGTGTGTGTGTGTATTTGCAGAGCTGAAATTTATTTGTTTCACCCAGCCAGCCAAATTTTACAGTATTGGTTTTCAACCACAGGTGACATTAGGGTATAGAACAAGAAACAGTGTCAACGTTCTAGGTTCCACTTTTCAAATATGTCCTATATGAACAAATACGGTAATTCTCTGAATGACTGCTCACTGGTCTGCCCCCAGCCCTGCAAGGAATATCCCAGGCTCTGCACGATGGGTTTCCAAATTTATCCCCCCAGCCATACTTGTGGCTCTTGTGGTTGGTCTGTGGCCTGGAACTCAACTTGCCCAGCAGTTCTGTTTCCCAAAATAGGCTCAGGAAGTTTGTGACCATGTTTGGTTTGTTCCAAAGAAGCTGCATTTATTTAATGAGGTTGTGAACATATACCAAGATTTGTATATGGCTCATCAAATAAAATACATCTTCAACTCTTTTCACTTCAGTACGTGGTTTGGAGTGGGCTGTTTTACAAGCACATGTGTTTATCATATGACTTTATTTGGGGACAAACATGATTTCTTACATTTAGGATACAGTTTCAGAGTGGCTGAACACTTTATTTCATTCCTCCTATTCAAGAAAAAAAAATATTAAGCTTGGTAGTCCTTTCACCTTATTTTTTGGCAGATTTCTCTGGATACTAAGGGATTTTATTTAATTCAAATGTACCCATCTACCATGGTAGAGACATAAAAAAAAAAAAAAAAACCCTGTGGCTTTACATCCCTTTTTACCCAAAAAGACATATAAGTAACGTCTTCCTATGTGCCAAAGGGATTAGGAACTCTCTTCTCAATTACATGCATTTATGGGAGTAACGTGTTCCACTGGTTTGATCTCTCTCTGTTGCTCAACCTCTCTGTGACATTAGGCAAATCATTTACCTCCTAGGTCACTGGCTTCTTTTATTTTTATACAAAATATCTTCCTTAGCACGGCAGAAGAAGGCATTGTAACTAATATTGATAATAGCTATAAAATACATTTTCTTCTCTAAGCCTCTATCATAACATATAGAGCACCAGAGGTGGTCTTTTACTAAATGAGCCTTGGTGAGTAGTTAAAAGACTCGCCCAATATCTTCCAGTTTACTATATGATGTAATAAAGCACATTCTATGAATAAGCCAAATGGATAAAAAGTCTTTCATTTGATGATTCAGATCCAATCCAATCAAGAAGAATATGCCATAGAGTTTATTTCCTGTAATTGCGGAGATAAAATTGATTTTCTCATATTTTTCTCATGTTTTTTTTTTTTTTTCTCCCTGTGTTTGCTACAGTTACTGATTGTGAAAGAAGACTAGAAATATAATTTGTCATTTAAAACTTCACAAACTTCATGGTGCTTCTTTTGAAAAAAAAAATGTAGAGCTGGTAATCTGGATCAAATTCTGATGAGGATTCTTTCTTAGAAGTTGACAAGAAAAGAGGGGATGGGTGAAATGGAGATTACACAATCTTGACTTGAAGCGGAAGACTCATCTGGCAACTTATGGCATTCCTCAATAAAATTGAAATGATATTGGAAAAGTTAATCTGGTCCATTTTGCTTGCCCTTGGTCTGGGTCGAGGATTTGGCCAGTGCAGTTACTGCGTTCAGGGGGCGGGGCCAAGGATTTGCGGTGCTGTTGTTGTGTTGGGTGGGTAAGTACGCTGAGGATAATGCGAGCAGGTATTACTGCAACTTTTCTCTAAAGTTTTACAGTACTTCAAAATAAAAAGTGAATTAAAAAAATTTTAAAAAGTTAAGGTGGTTAAGAAAATCATTTTACCAGAATAACTTGTAAAAAGTTAAGGTGGTTAAGAAAATCATTTTACCAGAATAACTTGTAATATGTTTATCTCTTGTAGAACATTACAAATACACACACATAGACACACACATACATATATACATATCTATGCTATATATATATATATATTTTTAAAGATTTTATTTATTTATTTGAGAGAGAGAGAGAGCATGGGGGGGGGAGGGTCAGAGGGAGAAGCAGACTCCTCGAGGAGCAAGGAGCCCGATGCGGGACTCGATCCCGGAACTCCAGGATCATGACCTGAGCCGAAGGCAGTCGCTCAACCAACTGAGCCACCCAGGCGCCCTATGCTATATATTATCTTTATGTCTTTCATGTGTGAATACATTTATAGGTATATTCTTATTGTTCTAATTTCTCTAAGATTCTGATACATTCCAGAGCAAAAGAAAAAAAAAATCTTGCAAAGCAGTTCATTAAGACAATAAAAAGGAAGATTTTTGAATGTGTCAAAGATTTATTTCAAGTATTGATAGCTATAATGTATTGGTCTAAATGAACCATCGTGATGGATTTGAGTACCAAATTAAGATAGAGTGAAAAGAGAAATATATTTAAGTTTGTTCTGATTTTTGAAATATTACTCAATTAAAACCTTCTCTAATAAAGATGAGTGCATTAGTTAAGGCTGCCTAAGGGAAAGTCTAATTTGTTTCCTGGCTATTAATGAATACTTTATGTGACTGTTTACTCCTCTATGAAATAAAAAGAGAGGTGTTCCCAGCAACACCAATGGTAAAGGTTAATATTTTTATTTTTATTTTACTGATGGAGGGCTTAATACAAATCCTATCTTCCTTTTTTAAATGGTCAGAAACAGAATTGGGGAACTTTTAGGGAATGTATTTTCACTCACATTTGCTTCCCCAATTAATTTCGTCTACTCAGAAACTATAATTTGTGGTAACAGTGCTGAATCTAAGCTAATTTGCTTTCTTAAAATTAGGTCTGAAATAAATGAAGCAGCACCTAGCATGTTCCTGACATGGCCCCTGTAGCATGTTGCTCTTCGCTTGGCCATAAAAACACGAGGTCTTTGTGCTGAGGTAACACCTTCTTCAAACAGATGACCCTGTACCAACGGGCTTGAAATCAAGTATTGTGGCCATTGGTTTGCAAGCTGTATTTGGAAAAGGAAAATTCTGGAGGAAGAATGTTCTATTTTTTTTTTTTTTTTTTATTAAAGTGATCCATACAAACAGCACAACTTTTCTTTCTTGCTACGCGTTAAGATCTGAGTTGAAGCATTGCATGAAAGCTGTACTTATTAGTCAGCAAAGATGTTACTACTCTGGAAAACAGATGAAGCCCTTATATATACTAAAGTTAAAAAAGTCTTTAAGATACAGGGTTTAAAGTGCTGTTTGTCTCTGATGAAAAATTAATGAAAGGTGGAAGCATGGTGTTAGCATGAGATAACCCCTCCAAAATATTCACCGGAGGGTGGCATTGTGTGCAAAAGCAGCTCTCAATGCAAAAACTCCTTCAGAAAACTCACTCTTCCCCTTGAAACTCATCTTCAATGACAGTATAGTTACTACAAAATTCAGGACTATTATCTTTTTTTGCATCCCTGTGCTGCTGAGGAGCACCCAGCCCTATAGCTCTCACCAAGGCCTAAAATAGTGGATACAAGGGATGGGGCAGGTGACAAAGTGGTGGAAAGCTCTCTGGCAACAAATTTTGTCAGACTTACCCAGAAATGTCATAGTTTTAATCTCGAGATGGAGGGTGTTCCTTAGTTTGAATGTCAGACTAATTTATTTTTGCTTTTATATCTCAAATAAAATATAGAAATGTTGTTAAAGGAAAGCATCTTTTCCTCCCTTATTTTCCTTTGTCCTTTTAAAAATATTTACTAACAGAATCGCTGGGCTGAGAGTTACTAGAAAATTTCTTCCTCAAGGTATTCTTTCTATAGTAGCTCTATGTGAATCTAAGGTATCTGTATGTATGCATCAATATTAATTGCAAAACTTTGTAATACAGAGAGAAGTATAATGAGCATTTCATTATGAAATGTTCTAATGACAAGAAGAGATACAATGATCTTTCCCCTAAATGTACTCCCATATACTACTTTTGTCAGTAGATTTCTACTGTTCCTATATGCAAAACTGATTGTGCAGATATTTTAAAATGTGACTCAGGAGGTTTTTTGTAGACCTAGATATTTCACTCCAGCTCTTCATAAACCTATTCTTTAGGAGCCCTCAAGGGATTTAGGTTTTGCTGTCATTTGGGGCCATTTAAATCCCTAGTGAGACCCGGTAATGCCTGACTCTTGTAGAAAATTCCACCCTTAATGGATCACCTACTTAGGAATTTCTGGAGGAAATCTCATAGGATTTCTGTCACGTTAGATTTCCTTACACAAAACCTGATCCTCCAATTGAGAACTTGACAGGGAGCCTAGCACTTTCGGTCTGGAGCATGGGAAAGAATGAGGAGGAGAGCAGAAGCAATTTTCTTCATGGATCAGGATTTCTGCTTCCCTAACAACTCAGTGCCAGAGAGCCATACAGATATCCAAAGAGGTTGGGAACAGTGGCAGGAGTCCTATACTTAGGGGGCTCCCTCACTGCTCGTTCTAAGAAGCAGATGAGGAGTGGCTGCATCAGTCAACAGTGTAAATATGCAAGCCAGGTTGATGTTTGAAGATAAAATCCCCAACGTGTCACCAACTCGTAGGCTATAAAAAGATGGAGAGGCAATCAGAGGTCCAATCACTTCCCTTGATGAACCCATATGCAACTAATGTCTCTAGGCATTAAAAACTAAGCAAGCAGGTAAAAATTATAGGGCAACATTGGAGAGACTGTTTTAAAGAAAGGTGGTGGAAGTGGAAATTGGTCAAGTAGATATTAAGAAAGCTGCATAGCTGCTATTGGAGATTTATAATGTCCATTAACATATTAATGAAATTGAGAGGGCTCTCTTTAAATTTGTCCTGCATTTTCCAAGCGTATATTACCACATAACTTTTTTGTATATAAAGAGAAACACACAAGAGAACCATAATGTATTAGGGACCTCTAATGTAAAGTAATACAAACCAGTGTAGTATACTCAGGTCTAACTGAATCCATAAATACTGAAGGAATATAGAGTAAGGTAAGAATTCGAATTTATTGATTATCTACTCTGTGTCAAGCACAGTAGATATTTTGCATGTAACAACCAGAAACGTGTATTGAGCACTTACTGTATGTCAGGCACTGTTGTGAACACTTTATATTCATTATTTGATTCAATGGTTTTTTATCCCTATGAAGGGCATGTCATCATTATCCCCACATTATACATGAGAACGTGAGGCTGAAAAAGGTTAAATGACATGTCTTTAGTAAGAAGGTGGGCAACTGGATTCCAATCTATCAGGTATATGGACAACTAACCATACACAAAGTGGTTAAGTCCAATACTAACAATATGAACAACAACTAAAAAAGTGACGTTTTTCATTTAACTGATGGGAGGGTTGTCACGAGAAAAAATATTGGTGGATGGTCACAGAGCTAATAGCTATAATTATATAGGATCTGCTGGAAGATGTTGAAGGGATAACAAAAATGCCTTTTTTTTTTTTCTGGAAACAAGTTCATTGGAGAACTTGAGAAGGTTGCTATTATTACTCAATTTGTGAAACAAACAAAACAAAACTAAACAGAGTTTGTTGTTGTCTGAAAGAAATGAACTATATTTAAAATAAGTATTGCCTGGACATGTCAAAATGATTGCATACTTTTTTTCAAATGTTGGCTCCTAATACAAAGATTGTAAAGATTCAGTCCATTGGATGAGATGTTGTTTTTAGAAATGATCTGCCTTCTCTGTTCATTCATATCCAATTCAAGAAATAGGAAATTATTCAGGAATCTTTTTTCTCATTATGGGCTTGATGTGAAATTCATTTCGTGGTTGCTGAGCATCTTGAAAATACAGTGGATGGTGGCAACTACATATTCCTCTCTAGTGAGTTTACTACAACTGTTCAAATAACAAATGATAAAATGCCTTAGATTGGTTTTTTTGTTTGTTTTTGTTTTTACTGGTCTTAAAGTTGAATTTACCCAGTGTTTTCATCAGGAATTATTTTTAGAATGTAAAAATCATATTCTAAATTCTATAAAATGTGGCTAATTTGAAATATAAATATAATTTATAGAAATGCATAAATATGGTTTCAGTGTATAACAATAAGAACACATAACACACAATTTTTTTTTTTTTAAAGATTTTTATTTATTTTTTGACATAGAGAGACACAGCGAGAGAGGGAACACAAGCTGGGGGAGTGGAGAGGGAGAAGCAAGCTTCCCGCGGAGCAGGGAGCCTGATGTGGGGCTCGATCCCAGGACCCTGGGATCATGACCTGAGCTGAAGGCAGACGCTTAACGACTGAGCCACCCAGGCGCCCCACATAACACACAATTTTTATAATACTTTCCTGTTCTGTTTAATCTTTTCAGCTCTCACTAATTACTCTAACATACCTTGAGGTAGGTAGAAATAAATTAACTATAATTTAAGCTATAATTAATTTTTGGCCAGGGCCCAGTAGAAAATAATATTTGAACAGGAAATAGAATTGTGACTTTCAGATTTCTATTTTAAGGCCCTTTAGGTTAGAAGGCAACATAATTAGTTATTAGAATAACATTCATTAATCAAATCCATTCCAAAGAAAGTCTGATTTTTTTCTGACTTAGGTAGCCTTTCTTTCAAAGTTTGAAAAGGTTTTTAAAGGTTACTTTATCTGGAAAACCATTTTTATCAGATGGCAACAATTTTACTCACACTTTCTTTAGCTCTCCATATCCAAGTTGTGATTCTTCTTAAAGCAAAGTTTAAAAGATATGCAGTACGAATGCTTTGGGACATATTCCCATTTTTATTGATATAAGTATATCCCCAGAATAATTTATTTCGGGTCCGTCTAACATTACTTTCGGTCTAGAGATCAGGGACAAGATGATTGAGATTTTCCTAGTCTGAAAATGTAGATTCTGAAATACTTCGCACTAATTTTCGAATAATTAGAAAAATGGAGTACATAGTCTTGGATAAACACATACATTTTTCCAACTCGTGGTAAGCTAATTGCTCTTCATACAGAAAGTGTAATAATAATAACTGTGGTCTGACAATTCAGTTCCTTATATTCCTTCAGGAAAGGGGATGCTGGCTGGCTGGTAAGACTACACTGGCATACTTGGTCTCTGCACATCCTCCCAGGACGGTCGCTAGTGGTGGGTTACAGAGCTCCCATCTCAAACAGTGAAGGTGTGCCTTTCCAATTCATGGAGGTCCCCAGACTGAGAGAGAAATAATGATATAGAGCAAGAGTGCACACAAAAATAGTGTTGGAAGGCCGAATTAAAAGGAAACAAAAACCCAACTATTTTCTGGGTTGAATGTGGAGGCCTGGAGGTGAGTTTGAAAATGGAGTGTATATGGAAAGGTTGCAGGAAATTTGTGTATTCAAAAGTCACAGAAAAAGGAATTAGGGATTTCTCATTGGCAGCAAACTCGGTAAAACAATGATAAAATTAAGGGGTCCAATTGTTTGCTTTTTGTTGTTGTTGTTGTTAATGTGATCTCATTCGGAGAAGAGGGCCTAAAGGAGGTGATGGGAAAACACATAAAGTGGGTGTCTCTGCTTTGGTTTCATGATATAAGATTTGATAACTAAGACAATGCTCATGTGGATGCTGCACCAGTGATCATGTACTAGATAAGGTTGTGTATCTTACTCTCGAGGTAGAACTTTGTGTTGTAAGCACGTGACGTAGAAACTCTCTCAAATATCATTATTTGCTGTGTTTCTTCTGCTTTTTGTTCTATTTTATAAGGTCTGTGGTCTTACTTTTAGCCATAAAGCGGTTTTCTGAGATTCTCAAGAAGATCTTATATTTACTGCATTCCAATGCCCCCATTGTCCCTGTATTATCATACTGTTTGATTATTCTGTCTTCCTCCACTTTCTATCAGCCTGATGACTGTATTCTGATTCTTTAAAGCACTATGTAAATCTAAGTAGTAAATGCAATGTCTAGTCTTACTGGATACCATATACATTAGGTTGAATAACCCTACGAATTTTGTTACAATCGTGTCATGCCTAATGATGACCTACTCAGCCCCTGCAAACATCATTCAATTACTCATTTCAGCATTGATTTTTCTCATGCTTTTCTTCATGGCATTTAAAGGGCTCTTACATCTCTCCTTTTACTGAGGTGGAATGGTATATGATGACAGAGATGCCTTGCTTACCAGATTCATAATGTTACACTCTGCTTCAAATCCTTTTGGAAACAAATTGGGGTATCAATACATAAATAATGCCACACTTATTTCTAATTGAAATCACTGCTTTCATAGAAATTGTATATTAAAACAATTTTCACTGAAAAAATATTTTATGTGCCTTGTACAATAAAGAAAAGATTACCAGTTCTCTGTATCAAGAATACAATTTATCTCAAACAACTTTTCAATAGAAGTAAAATTATTAATGAGAGAATAATAAATACAAAATTTCAGCATCTAACCTTAAAAATGGAAATAATGCATCAGTTTTTTAAGAATACATTATATTGGTGCACTTGGGTGGTTCAGTTGGTTAAGCCTCCAACTCTTGATTTTGGCTCAGGTCATGATCTCAGGGTCTCGAGATGGAGCCCTGCATCGGGGTACCTGCTCAGCTGGGAATCAGCTTGAGAGTCTCTTCCTCTGCCCCTCCTCCCATTCATGCTCCTTCTCTCTCTCTTTAAAATAAGTAAATAAGCCTAAAAAAAAAAGAATACATTATATTCACATGAGAGTTTTTTTGAAAAGAATTTTTTGCAATTAAGATCAAATTAATTGATTCATAACAACTACATTTTTTAAAGCTGTTATCGCATTCTCTTCTAAGATCTGTTTTTGCTTTCACTCAAATAAAGGCAAATCTAGTTTTGTTTTTTTTTTCCCCAGAGCATTACTAATTTTTTCCTACCTCTCTTTAGCACATTCCCATTTTATGTGAGATATGCAGCTTAATATTTCCTGCTCAGAATTATAAAAACTTCCAGAAATGGCATTTAAAAAATTACACTGTCCCATTTAACTTCACCTCCACCAATTGTAAGAAATTACACAAAGATCTATCGTTGTTACCCTGGAAAAGGGTGAAACATTTAACTCACTGGATTTGGTTTCATAAATAATAATAATACTTTTAAAAACATTATTAGAACATTTATTCTATCTCTCTTGTAATATATTTTTTCTCCTTCTTAAAACTAGGCTTTATAGAGTCTCATTTTTAATGTCTCAGTCGAAGGAGCTTTCATAAGCCCTTAAAAGATATTCTGATTTGAATTACTCTTGCTCAGAAAATTCCTAATGTTTAACTTATAGTCTCCTTTATTCAATTGTCGCTCTACAGACCATCTTAGAAAAGTAATTTTTCTCATAATTTCCCCCTTAAATCATTGTAGGTAACCTTAATATTTCATCTTTTTTAAGCACATAGGGCTATTTAAATTTGCAGAAAATCTGAAGGTGACTAAGATTTCCTTTAATTTTTAATTTTTGATGAAATGATGCAGATGTTCTCATTTAAGTATTATTATCTTAATCTCATACAAAAGGTAAAAAATCCCATGGGACCTTTAGAATTTGTGAATTTTTGTCTATTTCATATTTCCATTTGGTGTCTAAACCACATCTTAAAATTATGCGCAGAATGAAGCTGTTGGTTTTCTTCTCTTTGATTCTCAGATAGAAACCTGGGACATCTCCCTTTTACCTTTCCTTATCCTCAGCCACCTTACACATTTAATCTAAGATAAATCCTAGTGTTTGCAGCTCCAAAATGTAATCTAAATCCATCCAAATTTTTAATCTCTGTTGACAGCACCCTTGTACAGGCCACCATTATGTCTTGCTTGGGTTTTCACAGTAGTCTCCTATCTGGTCTCTGCTTCCATTCTCACACCCTTTCTAGTTTATTTCCAACAAAGCAGCCAAAGTGATCTTATAACTCATGAATCAACTCATGTCACTACCCATATTAAATCTTTCCAAGACTTTCCCATTGAACCAAGAATAGCATCCAAATTGCTTGATTTAACAACTCATGCCTATCCTTCCAACCTTGTCTAACGTCACAAACACATTCTTCTCAGTGTCCCCACCACTCCATCAGTAGCTCTCAGTGCCATGCTCCTGCCATAGTGGCTTCCTTTGTTCCATGACCAAACTGAATGCTTTCTACACCAGGGTCTTCTTACTTTATGTTTCTTATGCCTAGAATTTTCTTCCCCATATTCTTCACATGGCTGACCTTTTGACTCCTCTTTGGATCTCAACTTAAATGGCACTTATTCAAGGAGTCCTTCTCTATCCACCATAACAAAAGTTGACCTCTCTCTTATTTTCATATCATTTTAATTTCATTATAAGACCTCTCAAATCTGTAATTATTTTGTGTAATATAATTATTTCTTATTTATTTTTCACATTCCAGTAGAATATAAGCTCCAGTATCATAATCAGTTATTTCTCCCAGGAATTGTGGTTCTTTTTAGTGGGAAATGGTATTTAGAAACCAAGATCTGGGTGCTATGTGTGCACCTTGTTATTGGGGTATGGTTACTGACATTCCTTCTCAATGGATACAACTGTGTAACTCCATTTATATTTCATATATTAGACATCTCTATGGTTATTAAAAACCATGGCCTGTACTCTTCAAAAATGTCAAGGTCATATATGACAAATACAGACTGAGGAAATATTCCAGATTAAAAGAGATTAAAAAGGCATCATATCTAGAGGTAATGTGACATCCTGGAATGGATCCTGGATTTGTAAGAATTTATAATCTTTATATATAGTATTTTATTGGAAGAATTGACACACTTTGAATATAGACTCTGGATTAGATTAGATCATAATACCGTATAAATGTCAAATGTCTTGATTTTGTGCTTTGGTTAAGCATGAGAATATCTTTGTTCTCAGGAAATATACAATGAAACATTAGAGATGAAACATCACCATGTCTGTCACTCACTTTCACAAAGAAATACATTGCTGTCTCTCTCTTCTGTTTCTCTCTCATTCATCTATTGAGAGAAATCTCTCTCTCATCCAGCTATTGAGAGAAATAGAGAAAGAGAATAACTAGCAAATGGGAGAGGTTGTAAATAATTAAATTGGAATAAAGGGTGTGTGAGTTCTTTGTTTTACAATTTTAATAGGTTTATGAACATTTATAAAAAACCTTAAAATATGCAATTTGGTTGCATATTTTTTCTATTGATACTGTTTTGAATGAACGAGGACTGAAACAGCCTCTTTTTCCTTTTCCAAGTAAAAAGGAAATTAAAGAGCTTGAAGTGAGTAGCAGCATGTACAACATGCAAAACCAGAATTCTTTACAAAGGGCAAATGAAAACAAGATTCATTAATATCACTTTATTCTTAATTAAAGAGATTTTATAACTGTTTTACTCAACCAGTACGAGTCCAACAGGTGCAAAACCACAGAGGGGAATATTATTGCTTAGTTTTTTTTTCCTTCACAAAGAGAAAATCTTCTAAACAGCTTAAACTTGCCTAAAGCAATTTCAAGA
Organism: Halichoerus grypus; assembly: GCF_964656455.1. Lineage (NCBI taxonomy): Eukaryota > Metazoa > Chordata > Mammalia > Carnivora > Phocidae > Halichoerus > Halichoerus grypus. The sequence goes on from NC_135716.1 coordinate 55,920,144, forward strand.
TGACCTAACTCTCCCCAAGTGACTTCTCAAATTCTTAAACTATTATCTTTCTGTTCAAACCCCTTTTCTAACTTTTCCCAATTACACCAGCCATATAATTGCTAAGCTAAGATTCCTATAGACTATCTCTATCAAAGGATCAGGATAGGGAATGATAAACCTCTTAACAAAAACTTAATTCTGATTCTTTTCCCAGATTAAGGTATCTTAGCAACCTGTGAAGCATTTTATCTGCTGATTCTATCATTTGGAGCACTTTGTTGAACCCTTGAATTGACCTTATACCTGTGTGTTTCTTCTCTTGTTGGTTTTGTTGGTCCAGGTTATATAAAATGAAGTTGGCAAACAAAAAGCAATGTGACCACACATGTGTAAATGTATTTAGCCTTTAACACCACTATTGGTGTTATTTATAAACTTGTGAGCCATGTCTCCTGGGAATAGCAGGTCTAGCTCTGCTCCATGGGTGGCAGTGATGAGGAATAGGAGCTTGGTTTTAGCTAATACAAGGATTTGAGATGAAAGAAGGGTCAGAGCTAAATACAGCCACAGTTGCTCTAGCTGGGGAAGCCTGAGCAGTGAAGCATGCGTTGTGGTCTAACCTTCAAGGGAAAGTTCCTGGTTCCAGTACCGCAAGGCGGGTGACAAATGATAAGAGAGCATCCAACTTGTCTAAAAAATTCAAATATTCTGGCTTTGAATCTTGGGAATACCAGCTGATGAGATCAAAGAACTACTGTCAATGGCACTGGGAAATTGTGTGTGATACAAGCAAGCACATTCGCTTTTGGTGACACTTTCTTCATCTTGCCTTTACCCGACTGGCTACTCCACCTCATCTTGGTCACGAATCCTCCTCATCCTCCTGGCTGTGTGGGACTGTTGCATATCTGGTCTTTCATCCTCTTTTTTCCTCTGTCTCCTCTTATTCACTAAGTGACCACATCCATTCTCATGGCCTTAAATATCATCCATTCTCTGGACATTCTTTTTTTTTTTTCCCCCCCCTCTAGCCCGGGCCTCTCCAGACTTAGATTCTAGACTCCTGCAGAGGCCTACTCCAGGTAGGTATGTGTGATAGATATCCAAAACTCTACATATCCAAAACAAACTCCTGATTTTTAACTCCTAAAATCTGTGATTCCTCCTACAGAGTCTCAGCTTTAGTAACGAGCAATTCTATTCTTCCTGTTACTCAAGACAAAATAATTCTTGACAATTTTCTTCCTCCCACACCCGACATGCGATACCAGGAGCAAATCTGGAGGCACTGCTTTCAAAATGTCAAAACACAGAGCATTTGTATCACCTTTATCACCTTCACTGCAGTCTGAATAGCATGACGTCTTCTCTGGATTATTGCAATAGATTGCAGTTTTGCAATCTACCTTATTCTGCCCTTGCATGTACAGCCCACAGCAGCCAGAGGGATCCTTGTAAAGAATACATCAGACCATGTCACTCCTCCGGTCAAGTCTCTCTGATGGTTAATCCAGACTTCTTCCCATGGCTTAGAAGCCCCTGCCTGCTGTCGACCCCACTCCCTGATCTATTTACTACCATGACCACAATTTTGTCATTTGCTCCAACCTAGTCTTACTGACCTTTTAAACAAACCAAACATACTTCCCCTTTAGTATCTTTGAGCTTGCTGACTCTACCAGCAGGGATGCAGTTTCCCCAGGTATGCTCAGCTTCTGCACCCATGGCAGTTTATCAGAGTCTTCCCAACCATTCTTTTTTTTTTCTTTTTTTAAAGATTTATTTATTTATTTTTGATAGAGAGAGCGAGCAGAAAGAGGGACAGAGGGAGAGAGAGATCCTCAAGCAGACTCCCCACTGAGGATGGAGCCCGACGCGGGGCTCCATCCCAGGACCTTGAGATCATGACCTGAGCTGAAACCAAGATCAGACGCTTAACTGACTGAGCCACCTAGGTGCTCCTTCCCAACCGTTCTTGACTAAAGCGGCATGACAACCATCACTCATGTCACTGCATATTCCATTTCCCTCTTTTATTTTTTTTCAGTAAGTATTGTTACTTGTCATACTATTTATTTGCTTTTGTCTTTCATTTTTTAAAATTTCATATAAAGCAAACTTTATTTTTTGAATTTAGATTTAATGAATTAACATGTAGTGTATTATTAGTTTCAGAGGTTATTTAGTGATTCATCAGTTGCATATAACACCCAGTACTCATTACATCACGTGCCCTCCTTGTCCATCACCCAGTTACCCCATTCCCTCCACCCACCTCCCCTCCAGCAACCCTCAGTTTGTTTCCTAGTGTTAAGAGTCTCTTATGGTGTGTCTGTTTCTTGTCTTTGAATTCCACCAAAATATCCATGAAAGCACAGACCTTTGTTTGCTGCTTTCCTCGATACCCAGGACAGTGTCAGGCATAAGTAGATGATTAATAACCAATATGTGGTAAATGAGTTAATTGCATTTTTTTCTATGTAGAAGAAGTAGGTATAATAAACTACAAATGCTTTCATGTTTTAGATAATATTCTAGAATGGGTAACTGAAATGAAGATTTGTAATTATTGAAGAAGGAATGTGAAATCTTATTTGTGTGACCTCCTTTAAGCTCCATAAAATAGAGGTGATAATATCTTTCCAGTCTACTACAAAAACTTGGTATGATATGAGCATTGAATGAGATGCTATGTAGGAAGCATTTGGATTCTACCCAATATTACAACATCCAGTCTTTATATGACCATCTTGTGCATGAGAACTCCTTTGTGCTTCACTGAATTTAAGAGTTTTATTTTTCTTACTTTTTTTTTTTTTATGATCAGTAAACGATTGGTTAACACAAGCTTGGAAGATTTCTTACTAGAAAACATCACTATTTGTTTTGTCTTATTAGCATTATTTTCAATAACTTAGATGGAAATTTTGAAAGCATGTTAAATTTCATAGATGCTGAAATCCTGAGAAGAATAGCTAATTCAATGAATTATGAAATTAATGTAGAAAAATGTTGATGAGCTTGACCCTGGGTCAAAATAACATGCTGCACCAAAGGGAAGAGAGCTGCACTTTGACATCATGCTAGTTATTTCACACATATAGTGCATTTAAGGCTCATGATAAAACGAAACAACTAGACATTATCATACTCCTATCCAAACATTGAAACCAAGTCTCAGAGAGATTAAGTAGCTTCTTTAAGGTCACAGAGCTAATACAATGTAGACTGAATGCAAATGGGTAGCTCTCTAAGTTTGAAGTTCATGCTCTTTCCTTTATGCTGCAAAGATTCTTTTGTACAGTGTAAAAAAAAATTACAGTCAAATTCATAATGAGGGCTAAGTGGAAACACAGAAAAAAATTGACATTACCCTTAAGCCATTAGATATGGTTGTCAAAGAATGACTAAACTAAAGCTTAGATTGTGTTCCGAGATTGATGGATCTATTGAGATGGTGGTGAGAACCCAGGTCTATACTGTGTTGGTCAGATTATTCTTGCAGTTCTGTTTGAATTTGGATATCGTATTTTAAGGACCATGGAAAAGCTGAAAATTATTCCAGAATGAGTATTTGGAATGACTAAAGTCCTCATAAAATATCTTTTTTTTTTTTTAAAGATTTTATTTATTTTACAGAGAGAGAGATAGCAAGAGAGGGAACACAAGGAGGGGGAGTGGGAGAAGGAGAAGCAGGCCCCCCGCTGAGCAGGGAGCCCGATGCACGGCTCGATCCCAGGACCCTGAGATCATGACCCGAGCCAAAGACATCGCTTAACTGACTGAGCCACCCAGGCGCCCCAAAAAATCCTGAGAAATGGTTGGTGGAATTAGGGATGTGTTAACTGGGATGGGAGGGGGGAAAGAGTCAGAAGTTACTGGCAGTCACATACATCAGAAATTTCAGTCATTCAATACAGCTCCAAACAATAAAATTATGACTATGAGAAAGTAAGTTTCTCAGGTGATTATTTCTCAGGTGTTATTGCAGGAGTTCTTGAGTTCTTGAGTTCTTTTTAACTGGAGAGTTCAAAGAAAACAAACAAACATGATCATGGTAGGGAAGTTTCAAGAGGCATCCAAGTATCAGAGAGGAGCTTGAACTAGATAACCTTTGGGTCTGTTCTGACACTTGGCTTTCACAAATATTACTGAATTGAGTGATACTTAATAAAGCTTAAAAGGGAGGGGGTGCCTGGGTGGCTCACTCGGTTAAGCGTCTGCTTTCAGCTCAGGTCATGATCCCAGGGTCCCAGGATCAAGCCACAAGTTGGGCTCCCTGCTTTGCAGGGAGTCTGCTTCTCCCTTTCCTTCTGCTCCTTCCCCAGCTCATGCTCCCACATTCTCTCTTTCCCTCAAATAAATAAAATCTTTTAAAAAAATAATAAAGTTTAAAGGAGGGTAGGTGGAGAGGAGGCGTGGTTTATATGATAGCAAAGTAACTAAACTGGGCGTGAGCTTTGTCTGATTTTAAAATGTCCTCAAGCCACCAGCCACAGGGGAATATCACTGGCCTTTTAATCCACATTGGCTTTATCCTCTTAAAACTCATAATGACGTTTCTCCTTTCTCTTTCCTCCTCAGTCCCATCTCTCCTCATTTCCTACCTCAGAACTGTCTCAGGAATTTCAGGTTTCTTCCCACTCTTGAAGGGCAGCTTCCCCAGCCCTCAAGCTCTAGAACTCACCTCAGACTCATCATCACAAACTGCAACTTACTAAGGTGCTCATTAGAGTTGAAGGACCTGCTCATCATAGAAGTCACCTTCCCTAGAAAGAGTAGTAGTATTAGAACAATTTATTAGCATTTCAAATTTATTATTTTAGTCATCAAACAGTAGAACTGATTTTTAAAAATACTAAACGTCTGAGGAAAGTTTTTGGTCAAATCCCCTATTCCAAGATTAAATAAAAAGAGGCAGCTTAGCATAGTGATCCGGAGGCAAACAGATTTTGTTTCCGACCTTGTTTCAATTTGACTGGCTGTGCCAATTTGGGCGGGTTACTTAACTTCTCTGATTTTTTGATTCTTTCATCTCAATATGCGACTAATAGAATGTGTTGGTGCCATCTGGGTTAAGTCAAATAATGTGTGTGTAGAGCACTTCACGCACTCCTTTTCATCTGGTCAGTGTTCTATAAGTGTTAACACCATTACAAATAAAGTTTCCTCACTCAAAGATCTTTTGAAATTTTCTAAACTCAAAATAAATTTTTCAATGACCACTGAAAATTTAGCTTGACAGACTTTGAAGAATCTACTAAGGATATTTACCACTAATATTTTTTCTTCTGCCTATCATTTACCAAACTGTCACTAGGATTTCTTGAAAATACACTTCAATGGTTTCTGTATTGAAAGCAATTTATTTGACTGGCAGAATGATAGAGGAACTATTAGTTAAATACATTTTACCAATTTTACGACTTCCCTGGTAGCATGATATCAAGATTAGATAGTGTGATCCTAAATAATCAAGCTGACCTTTGGCAAAATTGTAAATTAGAAATAGTTTGATTTAGTACCAACTTTCTTTTCACTAAATCCCTGTCCCAGCCTTAGACAAACCTCTAGTCCTGTGCTGTTGGGTAGGATGGCCACTCTCACATGTAACTATATACATTTAAATGAAAATTCATTAAAATTAAATAAAATTTGAAATTTGAAATTCAGTTACCCAGCTGGACTGGCCATATTTCACATGCTCAAAAGCCATGTGACATGTGGCTACTGTATTGGAGCATGTGCATATAAATATTTTTCCATTATTGCAGGGAATTCTATTGGACAATGCTGTCCAAAACTCAAATAACTTGTATCCTTTCTTGGTCTGGCACCTTCAAAACTGCTTTGGGTTAGGTGTCATCACTCTAATGCCTTCTCTCTCTTAGATTTTCCTGCCCTTTGTCTTATATTATCCACCAGTAGAAAGGGGCTAACAGCGCTGGGATGATTTCCAGGCAAATGAATGGATAACTATTCATCTTCTACAGCAGTATTTTTCAAAAAGTGGTTCTAGGATGATTGCCATCTTAATCAATTGAAATAGTTATTTAAATGCGAGATTCTTGGGCCCCATATTAAACCCTCCCAATCTGCCTTTTGAATCAGCTTTCTCAGTCATTGTTATGGAATGCTGAAGTTTGAGGGCCATTGCTGAGAGGAGCAGCCCTCATGGGTCTCCAGGAACCAAGAGCCTTATAGTTGGATGTTAATTTGCATAGGAATGGAATGCAATGCCAAGTTTAAGTAGCAGAGGAGATATTTGCGGAAGGATTATTTTTGTTGATCTTCAAATTATACAATAGAAGGCCACTCTATTCTTCTCGTGGCTCATTGCGGACCTGCTTGCTAGCATAATTCAATTGGTAAAGCCCACTTACCTACTAAGAGAATTAAAAAAAAAGTTTACTCTTGACATGAGGTGTTTTCTTTTCTTTTCTTTTTTTTTTAAAGTTTATTTATATATTTGACAGAATGAGAGAGAGTGAGATCACAAGCAGGGGGACTAGGAGAGGGAAAACTCCCCAGGGAGCAGGGAGCTCTATGCAGGGCTCGATCCCAGGACCCTGGGATCATGACCTGAGCTGAAGGCAGATGCTTAAACAACTGAGCCCCCTAGGCATCTGGTATTTTCTTTATTAATGTTTTAGAATCGTGTTTACTTTTTAATGCTTTCATTTCGTTATCATTGTTATTATTTATTTGTGTATTTATGTTATTGAAGAAGAATATTGAATGCATCATGAATTTGCCTGTCATCCTTGTTCAGGGCCCATGCTAATCGTCTCTGTATCATTCTAATTTTGCTAAATGTCCCGCCAAAGTGAGCACTATTATTATTTACTGAAGTACAATTGAGAAAATTGTAAGCTTTTAGAGCGTACAATGTGATGATTTGATATATGTGTACATTATGAAAGGGGAAATCATGTTAACATTTGTAAGTTGGTTTTATGTCATTTATAATTTGATTTGATGTTATTTAAATTTCCCTTGAGAAACAAAGAATTTTTGAAAGAATTTTTAAAGGAAAAATTAATGAAAGAGGAAAAAACAGGGAAAAACTAACAAAAAATAGACTTTTTAAATAAAATTGAAAACTGCTAACCTAAGAGACAAAAAAGAAAAACAGTCAAAACCAGAAGCAAAACCAAACAGTGGAAAGTTTTCTGGCAAGTCTCATCAAGGAAAAAAGAAAGAAAATAGTTAATACTAAGAATAAGAAAGGGAGAATATAAACATGGATATAGACAATATTTAGGTAATTACAAATAAGGCAATCTGGTAGAAAAATCTTAGGTGAAGTTTTGTTTTACTAGTTATCTAGACGTATCATAAAGCATATAATAATTCAAGCGGAGCAATTTGCCGCTAATAGACTAGAACAACAGAATAGAGAACTTAGAAGCAAGCATTCAAAGATGAGGAAGTCTCCTATAGGACAAAGGTGGCATTGCTAAGCACCAGGGGAAAAAGTGTGGAAACAAGTGACTATCCACTTATATCCACAATAGATCCCGAACTTGAACCATAATACAACTCCAGATGCATTAAAATTTTAAATGTGAAAAATCAAACCAGTAAGATAAAATAAACTAGAAGCAGTAAAAGAACTACTTTATCTTCCTTTCATCAAATCTGTCAAATTTTTTTTTTTTAACCTCTGAACTGTCTATTCTGGCGAAATAGATGAATATGAAACAGAATATACAGTCATGGAAAGATCTCTGTAATTATTGTCTGCAAAGCCAATTTATAGAAAAAAGGCATAGTATGGTCCCAGTTTTGTTATCAAAAACAAGTGTAATGAAATGAAGCCCATCCCTCAATTCTACGTATTTGAAGACTATCCCAGCTGACATCTCAGATATATAAGAAGTATCCAGTTATTTATTATTGTTGTATGTAATTAAGTCAGTTCTAGACCCCATCCTCCCTGTCTTATGGACAATTCAGTTGCAGCTGCGTTGGGTCCTGTTCTCCTTTCACTAGTTACTGTCCCGCATGTGGGAGGAAGGGCTAATCTCCAGTCCGTCATTGTCAACACTGATCATTTATTTTCCAGGGGAGGGATAAGCATTTGAAATCTGGTGTCTTCCTGCTCTTCTTGTCCATGTAGGGCAGAGAAATCCTTATTCAGGTAGGGACACTTGTTAGGGGACACTGTGCTCTTAGGAGAACTCATGCAGTCGTCCTGGGAAGTCTGGGTGCTATGATGGTGAGCCCGGACAGCAGGAGTCTTTCACATATTCCTAGACTGCCATCCTTTATTTATTAAATTATGCTCCCTGCTCTAATACACCTCAAAGATTCCCCCCCTTCTCCTTCTGGTTTCTTCAAACATACCTAGATAACCTCTTATACGACTTTAAATTAGCATAAAAGACTACAGGAAACTGACTTGGAGCCATTTTTGCTTTTATCCTTAAAAAGAAAAAAAATCCTGAGGAAAAGAAATATAAATTTGCATAACTGATTCAATTAGGGGGATGAGGATAAGAGTGGGATACAGGATGGAAGAAGGAAAAATAGGGAAGACAAACAGAGTTGTAGCAAATATACACTGATATTCTGATTGAGTATGTGTGTAGGAAAAGATCTATAATGATACCAGATAATTACAAATAGTTACTTCTCAGATTAGGGACACCTTTAACTTCATATAGAACTGTAATATCTGAAATATTTACAAGAATTTGCTACTTTTATGAATTATAAAAAGATTAACTCAAGAAGCAAAATAGACCAAAAAAAAGGAGAGTTATTTTTTTTATAAAATTTCAGTTTCTGATTATTAGGGCTATAACTAAGTCAAGGAAACTGTCTAAACTCCCTAAGATACTGTATCCACCCATGATGGAGATATAGAGATGAAAGGTTGAATGTTTATTTAAAACAAATTCTTTATTATTTTGCACTATTTGAAAAAAAAACTCCAGTATGAAAACAATATGAATATAACACATGAGTTTCCAATGGGTATATATTCTGAAGCTCTTGAAGTCCTTGGGCAGGTGATAAAGTTCAGGTGAAGATCTAGTTCTTCCATGAAAAGAAAGTTTTAATATGCTTTGGGACCCTGAGAAATGCCATCTACATGTTGCTTATTAGTCCGAAGACCATCAGAAATACAGAAAGCAAGATTCTGACAAGCTAGTTTTGATTTACTTTAGAACAATTTCATTTTGCTCCGTAGAATATAGGACTTAAAATCTGAGAGCTGGACAGAAGGATATGTTTGCCTATGAATCCCAGAGTTCTTTGTTCTAGGAAATAGGAGGGGCAAAGAGTCAAGTAACCAGAGATATTAAAAAAAAAAAAAAAGAAAAGAAAAAAAAAAATGGGGCGCCTGGGTGGCTCAGTTGGTTGGGCCACTGCCTTCGGCTCAGGTCATGATCCTGGAGTCCCTGGATCGAGTCCCGCATCGGGCTCCCTGCTCGGCGGGGAGTCTGCGTCTCCCTCTGACCCTCCCCCTTCTCATGCTCTCTCTATCTCATTCTCTCTCTCAAATAAATAAATAAAATCTTTAAAAAGAAAAAAAAAAAAAAACAATTGCTTCTGCAAAAGTTCAGAGATTTTACAGGCCCTAAACCAAGGACCTGGAGTCTACGTGTCACTCAGGAACCTGGAATGTAGGGATTTCTCTTGGGAAAAAATGTTTTGTCTCTCTCTCTTTCTTTTTAAAATTTATTTTTCATTATGTTCAGTTAACCAACGTATGGTACCACCATAAGTTTTTGTTGTAGTGTTCAACAATTCATTAGTTGAGTATAACACCCAGTGCTCATTCCAACATGTGCCCACCTTAATACCCATCACCCGCTTACCCCATCCCCCCAGCTCCTCCCTTCTATAGTTCTCAGTTTGTTTCCAGGAGTCCAGAGTCTCTTCTCTCATGGTTTGTCTTTTTCTCTGGTTTCTTCCCATTCAGTTTTCCCTCCCTTCCCCTGTGGTCCTCCATGCTATTCCTTATGTTCCACATATGAGTGAAACCATATGATAATTGACTTTCTCTGCTTGACTTATTTCACTCAGCATAATGCCCTCCAGTTCCACCCCGTCAATGCAAATGGAGGGTATTCATCTTTTCTGATGGTTAAGTAATATTCCGTTGTATATATGGATTATCCATTCGTCTGTTGAAGGGCATCTTGGTTCCTTCCACAGTTTGGCTATTGTGGACATTGCTGCTATGAACATTGGGGTGCATGTGCCCCTTCTTTTTACTACCACCACCACCACCATTTTGGGCTTAAAAAAAGTTTTTAGTTTTTAGTTCTTAGTTGTATCTTCTTATGGTCCAACTGGATGGCATGAATTTGCTTTAGGTTAAGAGACAAAACTTTTTTTTTATTAAAAACTAAAAACTTTCTTTTTAAGCCCAAAATGGTGGTAGTTGAACAATAAACCACCTGCAACAGCCAAGAAAAAGAGGTATGCATGGTTTACTATGAACTAATTCAAGTGGTGAATTATTGAATCGTCAGAATTAAAATAGAAAAATTTCATCATTCCAAAAGGGATGAAATAGTAGGATAGTGTAGTGTAATAATAGCGAAATGCTCCCAGATTCATGCTTTTCCAAATACCTTGTTTTGCTGCCTAATTTGTGAACAAAACAAAATTGTTGGCTCTACTATCTGCCTCCCTCTCTGACTACAGTCCCTGCTAATGCCATGGCTTCCTTTCCTTGGTCTGCCCTGACCACTGTCTCCTCCTTGCTCTTCTCTGGAACAGGCTACAGTCTGCTTAGGAAATTTGCTCCTTTGAAACAACAACTAAGCTGAAAAGTGGATTGCTTATTTAAATTAAAGACAATGACCCAAAGTCGATGATGTAGATGTTATTTCATAATTAAAAATGACAAGTTTCCTGGTTCTCAACACGAACACTAACATTAATTGAGCATGTCACTGTGTTGAGTCCTTTTTCATTCAACATTCCATAAGGAAGTTGTAATTTTTATCACTTAATACAGATGAGAACACTGAGAAAGGCTGGAAATGTCAGAGCTGAGAGTAAAACTCTGCCTTCGTCTTTTTTTTTTTTTTTAAGATTTATTTATTTATTTTAGAAAGAGCGAGAGTCCACACGGGGGGCTGGGGGTGCAGAGGGAGAGGGAGAGAAAGTCTCAAGCAGACTCCGCACTGAGCCCAACTCAGGGCTAGATCTCACGACCCTGTAAAAAACTCTGCCTTCTTAACCAGTATTCTGTACTAATTCCTCTGAGGTTATATATGAATTGGGTTATATGTGTATAAATGAAAATCCCTTGCAGACCTATAAATTAAAAAACCCCCAAACTTCTAGAGTTTTCTTGCAATGGTTGGCATAAGGTTTTGCTCATTCTCAATATAAAAGAATTCTTTGTCAATGTACCACACACACACACACACACACACACACACACACAGGAGTACTATCCATGTTTTCCCTCACAGCTATAAAAAGGTTACCTAATCTAAAAAAAAGATATTCAGCTTCACATCTTATGAGATCCTCTATAGTTTTAATATCTGTCCTGCCCTGCAGCTATCCCCCAACAATAAACTATACATAGGAATCATAGTGTAAGGGGAAAATAAAGATATATAGTGACACCAATATATGAAAGCAAAACATCTGGAAATTCAGTGAAAATATTAATAAATTCAGTGAAAAATTTGGTCAAACTTTTTTGATATTATATAGACAAAAATAAATGAATAGTTAACTCAGTGGAATAGGTGTTTTGGTATTATTTGAAAATAAAATGACAAAGTATTCTATCGTTTCCAGATTATTCTTTTGTGAATTTGGCCATTTAATTTTAGTCTTAGGTCTGTTTACAAATAGGTGAGGTATAAAGTTTAAAGTATTGGTCAATGGATTGTATTCTACTCAGAGGAACAATAAATTATTTCCAGGGTTTTCACTGCAAGAAGTATATTTTAGAATATTGGGGTGGGAATGATGTAACACATACAAGATATTCGTGTATGGTGGTCAATAACTTAACTCTCCTGATCATATTAAACAAGTAGATTCTTCTAAAGATATTCTCTTCTACTCCTGAAGTTGAAATAGATCCATTCCATGGAAATATTGACATGTAGCCTTGAGGTAAAGAAGATGGCTGATGACAGAAGGAAATCCCAGAGATGGATCCTGAGCATGGAAGCTGTGGTGGCCTTGAAAAGAAACAACCTGGAGGAAATATGGGAGAATTTGTCTGGAGGATCCTGTAGACAGGCAGGCAAGTTCCCATTGAGAGAGAAGAGGAAGGCATGTGCCTCCATTTTTATTTTCATTTTTGATTTTTTTATTATGGTAAAATACATGTAAAACTTACCATCTTAATCATTTTTTAGATGTACAATTCAGTGTCATTAATAATTAAATATATTCACATTATTGTGCAACCATCACCATTATCCATCTCCAGGACTTTTTCATCATCCCAAACCGAAACTCTATACCCACTAAATAATAATTCCCATTTCTTTCTCCCCTCAGCCCCTAATGAATACTATTCTATTTTTAGTCTCTATGAATTTGACCACTCTAGGTACCTCGTATACCATAGACTGAATATTTTTTTCCCTCCCAAATTCATATGTTGAAATACTAATTCCCAAAGTGATAGTATTAGGAGGTGGGCCTTTGGTAGGCTTTGCCGTCATGAATTGGATTAGTACCCTTACAAAAGAGACTCCAGAAAGCTACCTTGTCCCTTCTACCATGTGAAGACACAGGAAGAAGATGACTCTCCTTGAACCAGAAAGCTGGCTCTTACACCAGACACAGAAACTTCCAGTGCCTTGAACTGGACTTCCTCACCTCCAGAACTATGAGAAATGAGTATTTGTTATTTATAAGCCACCAAGTGTATGGTATTTTATTATAGAAGCCCAAACTAAAACATTTTGTAAGTAGAAACATACAATATTTGTCCCTTTGGGCCTGATTTATTTTACTTCGCATAATGTTTCCAAGTTTCTTCCATGGGGTAGCTGTATCAGAATGTCATTCCTTTTTAAGGCTGAATAATATTCCATTGTATTGATATACCACATTTGTTTATCCATTCATCTGTCACAGGACATCTGGGTTGTTTCAATTGTTAGGTTATTGTGAATAATGCTGCTATGAACATGGGTATACAAATATCTATTTGAATTCCTGCTTTTAACTCTTTTAGGTATATACCCAGAAGTGGTGTTTTTAAATCTTAGAACTTTTTGTTGACATATAACATATAGAGTGGTGCACAGATCATAAGTGTACAGCTTAATGAATTGTCCTTAAGCAAACACACCACATGATCAGCAGGCAGATTAAGAAGCAGAACCTCAAACCCCACCCCCTTTCAGCCCCAGTCCCTCCCCATAGGAGCCCAACCTCCTGACTTAACCCCTCAGATCAGTCTTGTTTGATTTTGAACTTTATAAAAATGGAACCACACAATATGTACTCATTTTTATTAGGTTTAGGAGAGTATAAAAATTATGTTTCTGAGGTTAACATAACATTTGTGAGGTCTTGAAAAATCTATATTGTCACAGTGTAGGTTTCGTTAGTTCGTTCTCACTAATACATAATATTCCATTATGTGCATATTGCACAATTTATTTGCTCACTCTGTGATCGATGAGAATTGTGTTTCCATTTACTTTTACTTTTTTCCACTTTTATTGGAAAATAATTGACATATATCACTGTATAATTTTAAAGCATATATGATAGTTTGATTTATGTATATTGCGAAATGATTACCACAATCTTACTCTTACAAAAAACAGGTGGTAGAGACTGTAGAGGGAACCAGAGTGTTGGGCTTCAGGTCTTACCACTTTTACTTCTTCTACTGTAAGAAAAGAAATTAACGAGACAGCTATATGCTTTGTTTTTTAAAAAGCAACAATTGCCATTTGACTTTCAACCCATACATCGTGTTCTCCTTAATCTGCTGGTATACCCATTCAAGTGAGGCTTCCTAAGACTAGGGAAATTCTCTTCTTTTATCCTTACTTTAGGGATACCTTCCTGGGCAATCTGGCAATTTTTCTTTTCCCCTCAATATCAAAGGGTGATCCAATATTACTCATTCTATGTTTTAATGTGAATGCGGTTTAGATGCCTTGCCATAGGAGTTGTATTTCAAAGAAGTGGAGAGCAGTGAGGTGTTGGGTGAAAAGCAGGTGTCCAGCCTGGGCAGGCATCTCTTGCAGCCACAGGATTTATAACTCCTGTTATATTCCATGGACTCCTTTTGACTTAGCTCTCCCTCCAAACCTCTTATCTACTCTATCAGCACCAGACCACCAGAGCACATCCCACGCAATTCACAATCATCCCACTCAATCATCCCAGAGGCATCCTAGCCTGTTTTTTTTGTTTCTACAGCCCCTTCCCGCCCCCAACCCCTCACTCCTGCCCCCAGTGACTGTGTTGAAGAGCCACATATTTTCTTGTTTTTTTTTTTTTATTAATTTTTTTAAAGTAAGCTTTATACCCAATGAGGGGTTTGAACTCATGACCCTGAGATAAAGAGTTGCACGCTCTACCGACTGAGCCAGCCAGGCACCCCAAACAGCTGCATATTTTCGAACTCATGGTCCAGAATGTCTTCTGCCTTAAATTATTTGTCTCTTAAAGATGCTCTTTTTGGATGGATAGCACATGACATACACAGCTGTTTGCTTTGCAACAGTTATTTTGTATTTTAGATGATCAAGAAACTCTATGGGCGCCTGGGTGGCTCAGTTGGATAAGCGACTGCCTTCGGCTCAGGTCATGAACCTGGAGTCCCAGGATCGAGTCCCACATCGGGCTCCCTGCTCAGCAGGGAGTCTGCTTCTCCCTCTGACCCTCCTCTCTCTCATGCTCTCTGTCTCTCATTCTCTCTCTCGCAAATAAATAAAACCTTAAAAAAAAATAAAAAATAAAAAAATAAAAATTAAAAATTAAAAAAAAAGAAACTCTAGTAATAGGGTAAGGAATAAAGGGAGCATGGCTAAAAAGCTTCAAGCTTTTGAGTAAATTGGATTCAGAACTTCTGCTTTTACGGATTGCAGTAATGAACTCTGTTCATGTTGGTTCATCTTTGTTTATGGAATGAGATTCAGTGAAAAGAACATGAGTGTTAGGGACTGAATTATGTCCCTCCGAATTCATAGGCTGAAGTTGTAACTTCAATGTGACTATTTTGAGATAGGGCTTTTAGGAGGTAATTGGGGTTAAATGAGATAATAAGAATGGGGCTCTAGTATTAGTGGCTTTATACAAAGAGGGAGAGATTTTTCTTTCTCCTGCTGCCATGTGAGGACACAGCAAGAAGGTGGCCATCTGAAAGTCAGGAAGAGGGCCCCTACCAGGTACCAAGTCTCCTTACACCTTGACCTTGGACTTCCCAGCCTCGAGAACTGTGGGAAATAAATTTTTATTGTTTAAACCATCCAGTCTGTGGCATTTTGTTATGGCAGCCTGAGCTGACTAAGACAGCATGTCTTACAACTGAAGCTCTATGCCCTCGAAGGAGTGACATCTGCTTTTTGAGACTCAGTTTTTGAATTTATAAATTGTCAGTAATATTCCTTCATTCCCCCAAGTAGCCGGAAAAATCACTGAGATAACATAGCCAAGACATGATAGATACAAAGTAAATTCTTAAAAGTTACTTCGTTTCCCCTTCCAACCTCTGTTTTTTTTACCACCTTGCCCAACTGTAAAACGTAAAGGGCACCATATGCCACCACCATTTTTCAGGCATAATAATAAAAATAGCTAAAAACTATTGAGAATTTACTATGGATCAGGCACTATGGCTAGCACTTTATTTGCATGATCTTGTTGCATCCTCACAAACACTTTAAAACAAACATTGTTATTCCCTTTAACAGATAAGGAAACTGAGGCTCAGAGAAGACAAGTAACTTCTCAAGGTTACATAGTTATTGTAGAGTGGATCTGGGATTTATATCCATGTCTGTCTGACTCCCTGGGCTGTGTTCTGAATCATTTTCTTATTCCCAAGTATATGATTATTGTTCATTCAACCCGAAGGGCACAGGAAATTCAATCACTGCTCTCATGCACCTCACTACCTAGTAGGAAAGGCAAAAGTGAAAATCAATAATTAGTAAATAGTGTGATAAATGTTAAATCTGCACAAGATGTTATTGAGTACAGAGGACAGATGCCAACTGTCTGAGGAGGCCAGAAAATAGTTCCCAAATCAGTTTGCGGGACTGCCTAGGTGGAGAAGGACATTTCAGCCTGAGGGCCCAAAGGCACAGACACACAAGGGCAAGGCTCATTGGAGACCTACATGTAGTTCTGGGGCCTGCAGTGAAGGACACACACTTGGGGAATACAGTCAATGAAGCAGGAGAGGTTTGCAGAGCCCAGATTGAGGAGAACATTTATATGACACACAAAAGCATTTAAGCTCTCTGCTACCGAATATACATGTGAGAAAGCCATTCTTGCATGGCTTCCCCCTTGAGACAGTTTCTTCATAGAAAGGAATGCGTCTTGTTTATCTCTGAGTATCCAAAGCCTAGCAAGGGTAGGTACTCAGCAAATATTTGCTGCACAAAAAAAGTGAATGAATGAATGAGTAAAGAACACACACACACAAAAAGCACATCACAACATATATTTTGACTGCGGGGTACAGGGTTAGAGGGGGTCAAGAATGGGATAAGGATAGCAGAGAAGAGGAAATTTTCCAGCAAAGAAAGGTAGAGTGAGAAGGATATTGGAAGGTTATTCAAGAGAAGGACTGTCATTTACCAACATAGAAAACCCAGAGGGTTGTTTGGGGGCAGGGTGACGTGAGGTGGAGAAGGAGAGAAGCAGCTTTCAAGAGAATACAGGTGGGTTTTGGATATGTTGAGTGGGAAATGGCTGGATTTCTGGTTGTCACTTGGTTTTGGAAACTAGAGCTAAGGGTCATGCTCTGAAAACCTTGGCATTTCCTGTTTACATCGGCAGAGAGTATGTACAGGGTAGGTACAGACTAGAGTGAGTTCTGGGGTTGAAACTGAGGAAAAAACAAGTGCTTTCCAGAAATTAATGCATATTATAGAATCTTATTTGTCAACATGGATAGAGAGGAGCCTAGAATGTGAGCTGAGGAGGAGTAAGGGATAAGATGAATCTTGAAGCATGAAATCTAAGGAAAATTCAAGGGGGTATGTTTTCAACAGGATTAAACTCTGCAGAGAGGAGTAAATTTAGCACTATTTGCTATGTGTTGTTTGGCAGTGTATTTATTGGGGAAATTATGTGATATCTATGGAATTAATTTTAAAACAATTTTAGGGGGCCGCTTTGCTTGGTGCTATATTTTTTCCATGAGTTGGATGCATTTTATATTCAGCAGTGGAAATTGAGCATTTTTAAAAAGTAAATCATACACACAAATGACATTTTCATGAAAAAAAATGAAAGATGTTAATACAGTATAATACCAAGAGGATACAGTGAATGCAATTACTTGTTTGCTCAAGGCATCATTAAGTAAGCTGTTGGTAGGTGCAAAAAATAAGAGATCCAAATAGAAGTTTCCGAGCAACTGGTGTGTTGACTTTCCTGGTGGGAGGTACTCTTTAGGATAGCTATGGTAATATAATATCTCTGGAATATATGGGAATAGTCTTAGAGGCTTTGAATAGAATGAAATTATTATGAATAGAGGCATAACTAAAGATTTGGCATAGTAATTTATTTACAAAAATAAGGATTTTTTTCATGGTTGTGAAGAACAGTTAAGACTTTCGTTTTTAATTTTTTAGAAATTTAAGTTATAATTATAATTTAATTTTTAAAATATTTGTTGAGACTAAGGAATATGTGTACCTATCTAAGTGTTTGTGCTGTGCAAAGGGAAAAGAAGTCTACATTTTTTACAAAGAATTATTGAACATACAACATATAAAAGAAAAATGTCCGTAAGTGTGTCAAATGATGCACTCCATGATTTTTTCACAAACTGAACACAGCTGTAAAATCTACACCCAGACCAGAAAACAGAACATCAGTAGCACCCCAGATGTCTTCTTTAATCTCCCTCCCAATCACTAGGAATAAACACCATCTGCCTATACCTCAAAAAAAAAAAAAAAATCTAAATTTTTAAACACTAGATTTCATCTGATTCTCTACCATGTAAATGGATAACAGTTCACTGAAGATGGTGCATTTATTGGTTTACTTGTTTTCTTCTTTATTTAGGTTTTAAACTTGTCATAGCAGGGATTATGGCTTACTCTGCTCATGTTTGCCGAGGAAAGGGTCTGGTGCAGGGTTGGGAACATGGTAGGCATTCAATAATTAGATTGACTAATAAAAATGGAATGCAATGGAAGCAAAGAAAACCTGAGGACAATTAGGGCCAGGAATTATTCCTTGTGATAAAGGTGCTTTCGTCTTGGTGGCACTGAAGGACCAACATATACCTGGACCAGTTCTCATTCTGAGCTTGACTCAGGGCAAGGCAGAGAGAGAATAATAATTCTCTAGGGCTGGTTTTAGTCTGGAATGATAGGATATCATACAAGGGTTGGAGGAGGGTTGATAATTGTACCATTTCAGGATCTGTTATGACATCAAAAAGATACTCTAATCTGACAAATTTTCTATACGAGAGAATGTGGGCAAGATTCTTGTCTTCCATTCTTCAAAGAGGTTAAAATAGTTCCTTTGCTGAGACCACAAGGAGGTTATAGTTGAAGGAAATGAATTTCACTAGTAATATGTCATCATTGTTGTTCATTCTACATATATTTTAGAGTTTTCTCTCGGTGTAGTTACTGATAAATATTAGACACACTTAAAATGATACAAAAAAAGGAGAATAATCAACTATATATTTTGCTGCATTTAATTATCTAAATGTTGTCAATGACCATGATTTTCTTATTCTTTCATTGTACAAATGACATTTAATTCAATGATACTAAAAATAATAAAGATTGACTGCTTACTATAAACCAGCCCTGTAATTTACATAAATGAACCCATTCTAGCCCCGCAATTATCACACCTCATATATATGCTGTCCTCATTTTAAGGAAATGAGGCTTAAAGAAGTTCAGCTACTGGCCAAAGCCATAGATCGAGTGGGTCTTTGACTAGAGATTCAAATCCAGGTCTGCCTGGCCCAAGAGTCTGGGCTTCTACCTTCTATTAGATACTTCAATATCTTATCAATCTTGATACTTTGGGCTTTTACCCACTATTAAATACTCAACACTGTTTATTGAAGTTTTGTTTTGTTTAATGACTCAGTAGATAGCCTTTTAACTAGAAAACATAGCAGTCCCGAGTGGAGGAGGGGAGGGTTGGGATGGTGCTGTCTGTGGTGTTGGCAGTCATTAAGAGAGATTTCTGTAACATGCCAGAAGGTTGGTTATAAATTTGGAGCAAGGATACAAAACTAGAAGGCAAAAGTCCCAAGTATCACATTCAACTTAAATTGGAGTATGACGGAAAGGCATCCTTGACAATTCTATACATGGATACAGGACTTGAAATTCTGACCAATTTAGGTTAACTTTTTGGGTAAATTTGTTGTCTCTGGAAGTCCCAGTTAAAAAGAAAAGGCTATCTGTCAGTTTCCATTATTACTTCAGAATGAATTAAATGAACACATTGTAAGAAACTGAGCAAAGGAGTATTACACCAGTGAAAGGCAAACTACCAGGGTAGGGGTGCTCAGAAAGGCAAATTGGTCTCTTGAGAGGAGAAGACAAAAATGTCTCAGGCTTTGATTATCTCCCCGATGAAGAGGGTTGAAAGGAGAGGGTGGTGGTCTTCTCTGGAGATAGTGAGAGCATACCTCCAAGTGGCTTCCTGTTCTCCTGGGATAGAGTTCGTGACCTAAAGTCAGACTCTCTTCCATATAAAACTGTTCCCAGGCTCCCTGTAGGATGAGTGTTCATCTCAACTTGTCACCCAGCCCTTGGTGGCCAATTCTCTAGCCTTGTTTCACACGTTGCTCCCACCGCGGGTTTGGGGGCATCTTTGAATTTCTCTCAATATACCTTCAGGCATTTCTTAAGAGTATTCGAGAACTATTTTGAAAACAGCAAGTTAATACTTGTGTCTGTGTATGCTAAATTTCCTAAACTACTAAAACTCCATGAAACAGGGTTTTGACTGCTGTAATCTGCAACTCTCCCACTTGTAATTTTAAGTACAGCAAGACACCAAATAGGTGACAAGGAAGCAGGTAGTAATAAAAATAAAATACTGTTGTTTTGTCTTTTAAGAATGAATCACACATGTGAAGAAGTAAATCTATTCCTTTAAAACCTGGTAGATTATTTTAGGCCATATCAAGAGAGAAATAGAATGTGTTCAGTTAAAAATGATTGAGAAATGTTATTCTTTACTTGAAAATAGCTGTCACTTAAATTATTTAAAATTTGTATTCTCAGCTCAAGAGTAAAAAGACAAATTTTCTATAACCGGATAGCCATTATAAAGCTAACCAGATACCTTTGTCTTTCTTCTTGCTTTTATATTAAGCCCTATAGACTAAGCTCTTGGCTATAAATAAAACTATTGATGTTAAAAGGTCATGGCTGTGACCTTTCACATGTTTCTTCTCCACTGTATCTATATACACTGTATACTTTACCCAGAGAAGAGATTCTTTATTTAAGAGAGCTTAAACTGTTCAAATTTGTAATGTACTGGGGATTTTGGAATGTCTAGGGGACTTAGTGGATAAAGAACTGACCTTTCATCTCTGAACCCAGACACAGTCCTACCTCAGATAAGTGAAAAAGTTTTGTGTCAGTTGCCTGCATGATAAACTGGTACTATCCACTATCTTCCAACCCAATTAAGCATTACTGGCAGATCTGGCCTCAAGAGGCACATGGAGTATAGAAATGGAATTACTTCTACTCCTGGAGAGGGTGTCTGAACCTTCAAGATAGGATTTTAAGGTTATAAATGGGAAGCATTGGCCAAAGTAGCATCTAGAGATAGAAATCCATAAGCCCATGCGAAGGCCACCCCTCACTCCCATAATCGAATGCAAATTTTAGATACTGGGAAATTTCCAAGGTTCATGCTTTTAGCTTTTATTTGCTATGTCTTCAGATGCAAATTGTAAAATATTTGTACTATTTTAATCTACAGGAAAAAAAATAACTTGAATGTAGCAGACAGTAGCAGATGTGTGTAGTGGAGGCATGCAGTGAAACTTGGGCTGATAGAGCCAACCTGATGTTCACAGAGAAATGCAGACTACAGTTTCTAACATATTAAATAAGACACAAATCCCTGCATTTTATATTGGGGTATGTGATATGAAGTTGTGACAAGTTTTCATTTTTTATTATTTAAATTTCACTTCCTTCACATTAAAATGAATTCCTTTTTCAAATAAACACTGGCAATAATTAAAGAACACATAAGCTTCTTGAGGACATGATTGCTGTTTTTTTTTACATCTTTGGTTTGTCAAATATGCAACCCAACAATGCACAGTAGATGTTCACTATCTACTTTACCATGAATGGATGAGTGATGATCAAAAGAAATCTGTTGAATGTTTCAGTTTTTCAGAATTAATGAGAGAAAGGAAGTTGAACAATTCCTATAAAAATATTCAGGTAATTTAAAATTTCAGCAATGAAAGGTGTCAAATTTAACTTGAGAAGAGCCTTTAATGGAAGGTAATACAGTGATTAAGTATCTTTATTTTTCTCCCCTTAGAGAGAAGACAATGGCCATTGTCATTTAATTTAATTTAAGTAGAGCTTCATTTACATACTCTGAGAACTTTGTAATATGCAGTTATACAGCAACTATTTTAAAATTAACAAAAGAAAAAAACATAAGATTTTTTCTTGTGGATATATGACAAATGACAAGGAAAAATGAAGTGGAGAAAACCACCGATTTAACCTCTTTGGTTGGATTAGAGCTATTTTTATTTACTTTTTAATATTTTTCTATATATTTAAGTGCTGTACACTAAGCATATTTGTTATTCTTTTTTAACCAGGAAAAGTAGATTTTTTTTTTTAATTAATTAATTTATTTAGAGAGAGAGCATGAGCAGAGGGACAAGCAGATTCCCCACTGAGCAGGGAGCCCAATGTGGGGCCTGATCCCAGGACTCTGGGATCATGACCTGAGCCGAAGGCAGACGCCTAACCGACTGAGCCACCCAGGCGCCCCTAACCAGAGAAAGTAACCTCTGAAACAAACACTGAATTCTACCTGGTTACAACTTTCCCTGTAGCCATCATTCATATTTGTAGAACTAAATACAGTATTCATTCTGTAAATTTGAAAATCATTAAGTCCTTAGGACATCAAAGGGACAATACTTGAAAATGTTCCTGTGAGTAATTTGATTTGAAAGTTGAGTGAAGGTGAACTCAATAAAAGTGAAGAATCCAAGTTCAAGAACAAAGGCAAGGAGAGTGGCTAGAAGGGACCAGGACCTTGAAAATACCTGAGGGGATCTGCATTGAGTGGTTCCAAAGGAAAGACAGTAAGCCTATTTTGATCTATGTACATGGACGATCTGGATACTTTATATACTTGGTGTTAAAAAAAAAAAAAAAGGAACCAACCGGCCCCAAATGAATCACTTGTGCTCAGTCCACATCAACAAACAGACTTAATACCTAACCTAACTGCAGTTGCAGTCTCTCCCAGGAAGGTGATCTTTAACCAGTCAGTCTGGAATCACCTGGTCAGCACTAGTGAGGTCATCTGCCTGATAGACCCCCACCTTCCTTGAAACAATCCGCTCTTTCCTAGAAACTTCCTTGCCCCACCTCCTTCTGCTTATAAAAGCCTTCCAATTTGTACAGCTCCTCCGAGCTCCTTTCTTTCTGCTAGAGGGGATGCTATCCGATTCATGAATCATTGAATAAAGCTGATTAGACCTTCAAATTTACTCAGATTTTATTTTTTAACAATAGGTTTAGCCAAAAGTGATTAGATGAACCAAATCATTACTCAATAGTACTTTAGTGAAGACATTTAATGTGAATGGCAAAAATATTAGCAAAATAGGAATATTAATACAAAGAAAAGAAGTAAAAACCCAGAGGGTAAGAGACTGAAAGATCAAGATATGAAATACCCAAACTGCCTTCAAATTGGAGGTGAGAAAATGATGCTACGTTTTGTTTTCAAAGAGTAGTTTAGAAATGCAGGCTGAAAATCTGAGAAGGATTCGAGCAGAATATTTTTGTGAGAAAAAACAAGAGCTAAAATTCAAGTTTTGTGACTAAGGCTTTTTGGTTTTATGTTTTAAGATGATCTATTTTCTCCATATGGCTTTTCAAAGGGAGATTGGATATAATCAGTAAGAACCATTTAGAAATGGCTTATCCTAGAAGTATTATCTTCTTACACTCACTATTTTTCCTATCTAACACGGGAAACTAAAAACGAAACCCTGAATTCTGATACCAGCACACAAAAATTTTAGCCGAATCTTTTGTTTAGAGTTGAAGTTTTTTTTGTTTGTTTGTTTGTTTGCTTTTATTTTTATTTATTTATTTTTAAAGATTTTGTTTATTTATTTGACAGAGAGATACACAGCGAGAGAGGGAAGACAGCAGGGGGAGTGAGAGAGGGGGAAGCAGGCTTCCCGCCGAGCAGGGAGCCCGATGCGGGGCATGATCCCAGGACCCTGGGATCACGACCCGAGCCGAAGGCAGACGCTTAACTGCTTAACGACTGAGCCACCCAGGCGCCCCTGTTTGTTTGCTTTTAGAAACTATAGAGGTAAAGCTCTGGGTTAACTTGACTTGCGGTAAATCACTGCATCCTCAGGGCAGAGATATACAACCTCAAATGGCTGCAAAGATCACGTTCACATGAATTACGTATTTTCATGATCTTTCTCTATGCATCTCCTTTAGAGCATGGGTAACAATTATAGTTTAAAAAGCTACTTACTTATTTATTAATTTAATATATGTGTACCACACTAGGCATGAAGATACGTTTACCTTTGCACCATTGTATCTGAAGTGCCCAACTGCATGACACCTTGTAGGTGCTTACTAACTGTTGAACGAATGATTAAATCAATCAATGAATAAAGCCCTCCTTGAGCTTTCATTTTGACTTAAATGCCGCCCCCAACCCCCGTAATGAAACAGATGCCTGCAATCAAGTGGCTTTCCATTGCTCAGAAATGATTTTTACTATTTGAAGGAGGAATAATACTTGTAAATTTTATTGACTCAGAAATAAGCATTTTTCTAGAAATGAAACAAAAAGCAAATACACAACGACGAACTCCACCAAAATACTTAATGCATAAAATACCAATTTGACTAAGAAAACGCAAGTCACTGATGATCATTATGCATGTTTTTCTTCAAAATTTCTTCCTATTTCTCACATGGAAAAGCCTGTGTAGAGGTGTCATACATGGTCATTTAAAACCATGTCCACTGATTTAATGTCTGCAGGCACTCGATGCATAGTAAAGGCCAAGGGAAGACCACTTGCTTTAAAGATGATAACACCTTTGGAATGTTAATAGTGTAAAACTTTCTAAAGGAAAATGATTTCTTTACTGAAAAAGGGAAGAGTCAGATTGGCTTAGTCCATTTTGCACCTTTGTGCTAGGGAATCTGTAGGTTTAAATTACAGCAGCTTCAGTCTTTGCTTTTCAATCCCTTAATCCTTAAGGAGCATAGGTTTCAGTTCAAGACAACTTCACACAGAACATAAGAAAAGACTCTGTGAGCCTACCTCAAGTATGATGATCTTTTTTTCAGCTGTGATCTTTCGCTTGCATCCCATAGTAAAAATGACTTTGAGGCAAACCAGTGTCAAATAATTAATGCATTTTCAGTGAAGGACTTTTTTCCACTCTGCTATAATGCAATGCATGAAAAGCAATAAATACTTTCATGTAAGCCACTTGTACCTGTGGTTTTCATCACTGTTTCACTGGGATCCTTCACATTAGAGAACCTTTGTGAGGTGCCTAAGCTGAAATGGAAAGAAAAGCTGGCCTGGGAGGTTTTACATCTGGTAGCCTACCCCATTACTTACAGGCTACATCTTAAAAAAAAAAAAAAAAAAAAAAAGTTATACAGGTTGAATTGGGGCAATTATGTTCTGATCTAAGACATATATATTTGTTGATTATTTCCAGGTGTTTCTTAAAAAAAACATGTTTTCTTGATCTATAATTAATATTTTGCTGAAGGAGCTCTAGCAAAATGCCACAAAACCACTCACCATTTCTCCATGCTGTAAATGATATGAACTAATAGTAACCATATTAAGATTCTTAGGTTTTTAAGCATTATCCTAGTTTATGTCACAACTATTATTTAAAATTATAATATCCAGGTGTTGTATATGGTATTTGATCAAAGGGAATGGAAATGTAATGAGTTATAAGTTTTCTCCCCGAGGACTCAAAACTGTACATAATGGGAGAGGGTGTGATTTATTTTCTGAGTCATTCTGGAAACAGTTATAAAAACCTTTAGTTAAATGTTCGTAACCGGGGTTATTGAATCTGCTGATATTTACCACTTATGGGGGGGTTATAGGAATGCATTTTTTGGAAGGGAAAACCGAACTAAAGTTATCTTTTAAAAAAACCTCTACATATCAGAAAACATCAGTATCACCTGCTGATTTTTTAATGAATATTTCCAGACTCCGTATGACATGTTCACAGATTCAAAAACAAAACAAAACAAAACAAAACAAAAAAAGCAAAAAAAAAAAAGAGATTTCAAAATTGACCTTTAGAGATAACAAAAAGTGACACTTGATTTTTGTTTTTGATGGTGACGAATGCTTCCTCTAAATTACAACGAACAGTGAGCTTTAATTTTATGAGAACATTCCTAATTTTCCCCACATTAACCTTGTGTTAAGAAACGCTAACAACTTTAAATTACAGGGCTAAGTCCTCGTCCCGTTCTCTGCCGTCAGTGGAAATGATCCGTCCAATGTAAATTTTATTGACGCAGAAATAAGCATTTTTCTAGAAATGAAACAAAAAGCAAATGCAATAAGGAAGCATCAGAAGTGGGATGAACACTTTTTTTTTTTATTTTTGATCTTCCTCAAATATTGTTTGACCTTAATCACTGTCTTCCAACAAGCTTAATGTGACATCACCTTGAAACAAAAACACACAGCTCTCAAGTCTGGCTCTGGAATGAAAAAGCCCTGATTATTAGTCCTCTGTGTGATCTTTTCAGATTGCACTGATGAGATGAAGTTTAATCTCGTTTCTCTCCTCTCCAGCACCACAAACCACAGGCAGTTTGAGGCAGGCTGAAAATCTCTTACATCTGGAAGAGCAATAATTCACGGGATTTCGCCTGACGGCCACGACAGGCAGCAGGGGCAGCCAGAAACAACCGGCGCTTATGTTATGCTATTTGCAAAAAATCAGAAGAGGAGGAGTCGGCAAAGGACCACATCCTCCTTTAGCATATGTTAGTGGGGAAAACCCTTTTATTTTCTGCCAGATGCTTCATGAATAGGTCCTAAATATTACATAGACAGTAGCTATCACTTCCAAACAAAAATTCCTGGGTGTCTGCTAAGCTGCAAAGCATATGAAGGCCTATTGTCTGGCAAAGGGTCATGGTTAAATTTGCACAGATTTTTTTTAAAATAGATCTCTTCGATTCTACGTGTAATTTATAGGCATTTGCACACCCTGCTGTGCATGAATATGATACCGTCTTCTGAGGAGGATTATTTCATGAAATGTATATGGGATTTAGCTACAGTAACTTTTACTGGGCAGCTTAGAATGGCCGGCAAAGTACTAGAATTTACTGCGGCACAGCTTGCGCTGTCAGGCTCAGGGTTGGTGTTTATGATTTCTGCAGAAGCAGAAATAAACAACTTCTCCTTAATGGCCTTCTTTATGTGTAGGCAGCAGTGATCCTATCTGGTCTCACAACAGTAGCTGGGGTAGCAGCCTGTCCTACTTCATGTGGAACCAACGTCTGAAAATTTGCATTTCTGCTTCTCTGACTCTTCTGTGGCCGTAGCCAGAGATGGGGAAAAGAGACGGCAAATGTTTGAATGGGTAGCATTCCACTCTACTGTTTTTAGTGCTATAAATACACGGTGGATAGAATGACTCAATTCTAAGACTCGGACAGGGAGGAGAGAAGGAAACGGCCAGATTTATTTTCAGATTGTACCTTGTCGATAAATCCTGTAAAAATACTCATCAAAGGAAATTTAAATGACTTCTTTGAGAGGCCTGTTTTTCCGAAGTATGCGATAGAGTTAAGTCACCATTCAATATGCATTTCAAGGTGTATTTAGGCAGTGGTCGGAATTCTACAAAGCATGAGCGGGAGCGTATGAATATGTTAAATATGTATTTTCCTCCTTGGGCAAAGATTTAATAAAGGTAATTACCTAAAAGTTTTCTGATGTAACAACAGTGTTGAAAGTTCTGAGGAATGTTGACGTACGTTGTATGTGGGAGCAGGCAGAAAATATATTTTTTAAAAAACGAGACAACCGTTTCATGCCAAAGAAAAACAATTCCTTTGCCAAACTACACATTGTTAACTTAAAATGTGTTCCATGTGGAAATAGGAAGACTGGTTTTAAGGAAAGGCTAGTGATCTGAAGTCAGCTGGCTCGGTGCCTCTCAACTACACATTTTGGCTTCTAGTTTTACAGCTAGAATTGGAAATATTTATTTCCTTATTTAAGAGCGGTTCTTTTCCTTTGCCTAGTAAACCGATGACTTTGCCTGTAAACATGAATATAGAAAAAAAGACTTCCAGGCAGTACGCAAGGGAGGAATAATTGAAAATCTCTCGTAGGCAACATATTATAGGTTGGAAAGATTGCATTTTATTCTCTTCTCATTCTGTCCGGCCCTTTTGCCAGCATTTTTTTGTTTACTCGTCACATTTTCTGGAAAGAAATTAAATTACCGAAGCCTTCGGCTTTTGGGTTTGAAAGCTTATGACCACAGGACAGACACATATTTGGAAGACGTAGCTCTACTGATGACAGTATTTACCTATCACCACTGTTTAGAATTATCAACATCAACAAGCCTTCAGATAGAGCCTGTTACTGGCTTCTTTGAACTAGTCATCCTATTGCTGTGGTCTTTTGCGGGTTACAGATGAATTCTCAAAGGCAGCATGAATGCACAGCGATGAGCAGTCATTGGAAGGACCTAACAGAGGGAAAGAGTCTTGAAAATGTTAAAAAAATAATATATATCTAAAATTCATTTGCTAGTCATATCACACTTACCTTTGGATCACTTAATTTATCACACGTTTTTCAGTGTTTGATCTTGGCAATAAGGCAGGCAGGAAAATGATTCATCAAAAGTATTCTTATGTTGTTTTACGTAATGTGAAATGGTGGGACTTAGAACTTCAAGTACATGTAGAGTTGTAGCATTGATCTCAGTTTTACTGTCTCGAAGGCAAATCCAGAGGCTTTCAGTAGCCAGATTTTAGTAAGTCTGAGTGGGCAAGAGCTACTTATTGCAATTCTGAGAGCATAAAGCTCCTCCTTTTCACACATACCCCTTTGCTGGAATACCCAAGTTTTATTTATGATTTTGGATTTTATTTCACAGCATTCCAGTTTAGTTTAGCATGATGTATTTAATAACCATGTCGACTGTCTTAATTACCCTATAAAGCAGGGTTCCATTGGCATTTGACCCTCCACGGCATTCCAGAGAAACTGCAGGACCATGATAATTACCAACCGCCTGTGAGAAAATTAAACAAAAAGGCACAACTTTTAAACCACCATTTTAAACGACCTATTACATCTCAGGAATAAATCATTGATGAAATAGCCTGCTTAACAGGAAAATAGCTATTCCATAGCAAAGAATTTCCCCTTGCATGATCATGAAGAGAATATTAAGTATTCTTCAGCTCAAAAGGTTAGATTTTATGTCTGTCCAATGCCTTTTAATGACACATTTTTGTGTAATTTTACTGTAATCAAAGCCTTTTCCCATGGAGGTTACAGACTCTGGATATTTGTCAGTCTTAAACATTTTGCTATCCATGGAATATTAAACGCACTTACATATGGCCAAGGAAAAAAATCTGTTTATAATTGGAAAAAAATTTAAATTAAAAAAAAGATCTATGAATAGTTTTTCATTAGCATGGCCATTTGCTAGACATTTTACAAAAAGTGCTGATCAATCACTCTGTGTGATAAGATTGATTTATTAATTGCCGCCATAGTCCAAAAAAATAGTGACCTGCTTTGAAGATCTAAATGTCTGGATTAATTGGAGAGTGGTGCCAATATGTCATAACTAATCATGATATATCGTTATATTCATTTCTGTGTAATAGTTCTATCAGTCTGAAGCTCAATAAACATAAAGCTTAAATTCTCTATCCCCCTACATTCCACCCTGATAAATATTTGTTTTGTGAAAATTGATATTTTACATATGTTTCCTATTATAGTTCCCTGTGCGACATTAGAGTTATACTAGATAACTCTTTTCTGATCTCACCATAATCCAGTGATTAGGATCATCACTTTTAAAAAAAAATTGAATACAACTCAAGTAAAGACCTAGAGGAATTGTAGGCTTTTGTTCTTTTTTTTGCGAGAATTTTGACTCCCTTTGCGAAAAGCAAAATCAGCACATGCGCCTTAAGGTCACATAAGGTCCATTTCCAGGTTTCTAACACTGGCCACTTTTTTTTTTTTTTTTTTTCCCTATTGGCAGATTGCCTGGGGCCCAAGGAAACTGGCCAATGGGTACTTGAAATAATTGGGTGAACAAGTGTGCTTTTTTGGCAGAGATCGATAGTAGAAAGGACAAGTATTACATTTGTTGTTAAGCATCCCAGCATCCCGTACTTGTTCTGCTTACCAGCTGTGTGATCTTCAATAGATTACTAACCTTCTCTGAGTTGCAATTTTCTCACCTGTAAAATGGAGATGGTGGTAGCTATTTCACAAGGTTTGGGGAAGATTAAAAAAGATAATATGAGTAAGATGCCTTCTGCAATGTCTGACTCATAATAGTTACTCAGTTTTTGTTGGATTTGGTTTTTTTTGGCTCTGTCCCCAGCAGAGTTCACAGTAATCTGACTAATGCTTTGCTAAATGTTTTCTTATTGAAACCCACTCAAAACCGCCAAGGTTTAACACTGAGAAGAGGTTGCCAATTAGCGAGGAGTGGCTGATCAAGGAGCCTTAATCTACTTCCCAGACCATTCAGGCCACATAAATTCCTATGGCCGCCAATGCCAGTTTTCAGTGGCACATTCCTCACTGTTCTTGAAAAATGTGTCCCAATCGTAGATTGTTTCCTTGGTTCTGAAAAAGGCCAGCGTCTTCAAATAGTTTTAAAATACTGTGAAAGAAAAAAAAAAAAGGCAAATAAGGAAGAATTTTAAAAACCATTAGGTTCTTGAAGTAGAGATTTCTGATTCTCATCATAGTTAGCTCTCAACAAGGTCTGTCCGGTTCTAGATCTCAACCTAAAGTTGTGTTCATGTGTGTCTGGTCTGTGTTTCCCCATTTCTGCTTGCCCATTGAAAGGAGGAGAGTGCCACATCTTTCACCAGAGAACTGTTCCTTTTGGCACACGAAGCTCTGGTATTGAGGGTTAGTGCTAAACATTAGCCTTGCCACCCACTTTGGACTTTCCAACTCAAGTTAAGGTTTAGGGCTGAGAAACAGCCTTTTCTCAATAGGGTGACAGCATAAATTATTTCACTCATCAGTTGAGACCTATAGGAAATAGCTAGGTCAGTAAAGACACCACAACCCAATATAATTCCCAAAGTTGCAGTTACTGTAATATTTATGAAATAACATTTCTTATCAAAATAAATCTCAGCATTGGCCCTGGTGTAACATTACCCAGGTGAAGATGGACAGTCCTCATCCAGTAGCTCCTGAAATCCATTTTTAAATAAGGCTCTCTCAAACTCTTACCTCACTGACCCTCTAGTGCAGTAGTTCCCGGAGGCCCTGGTCCCCAAATTGATCCTGAACAGCCCTCAGACGGATGGACGACTGGGGTGGGAGAAATTAGAGCTTTATTTTCACTAACCTCAGACTAAAGTTTCTAATTTTGCTGAAATTTGAATGTAGACAACAAACCCCAGAAAAAGGAGCGGTACCTGTGATGTTACCAAAGTAAATCACAGGTATTTCTGTATCTCTTTACCCATGCGACAGATATCATTTATGTTCATCCATATCTCAAAATTATTTGCTGGAGTAAGGAGGCCTGCTACCACGTCTCATTATGTAATGTGTTAATAATGAAGCACATATGTTACTGTATCATTAGTTATTCCTAAAACATTTAATAACTGTATTTAAGTATCCTAGCTTTCCTTTGCAATCCTATATGTTGCATTTCATGGATATACATGCACTATTTTTAGATGGGGTTTTTAGACGTCCCCAGACTGCCAACGGGTTTGTGGCACAAGAAGTTTGAGAACTTAGGCTACTGACTTGTCTTAAACCAGCAAACTGCTGTGCTTCTGGTAGTAGACTCTGCTTTCCTCATCAGTCAAGAGAGAAACAAATGATTCTAGCTGGACAAATTGTTTTTTCCCCTGAATTTTTCAGGCTAGAAATGGCAATAAAATGTTCTTTTCTTTTTGATGAAGCCGTGAGGATATGGGTGCAGGGAGCCATGTTTACCACCAGGTGAATTAAGTTCAGTGGTAGAAGAAAATAAAACCAATGAGCCAGAGAAGAAAAGAGGACTGAAGAGTAGAAAGTCCTGATAATTGTTCTTATCCCTGGATCCAGTCCCTGAGGCCAGCCCCACCTCTTCAGTGGTTGGGTTGAATAAGCCAAAGAGTTTCCTTTTTGAGCTTGTTTAGGATGGGCTTCTGGATCTTATACTAATGGTGACAACAACAAAAACATCCTAACCAATACAGAGAAATATCTTAGCCTCTTTTCATCTCTCACTCAGGCAGTATCACAGATCCCTTTCCTTAGAACCCCTTTCTTATGGACACTTTTTTTTAAATTTTTGCCGATTTTTTTTTTAAGATTTTATTTATTTATTTGACAGAGAGAGACACAGCAAGAGAGGGAACACAAGCAGGGGCAGTGGGAGAGGGAGAAGCAGGCCTCCCGCTGAGCAGGGAGCCTGATGCAGGGCTCGATCCCAGGACACTGGGATCTTGACCTGAGCCAAAGGCAGGCTCTTAACGACTGAACCACCCAGGCGCCCCTGTTTTTGATTATTTAGAATCCTTCCCCTCTTCTTTTCTAAAAGTATACCATTTTTCCTTGGGATACTGCCTCCCCTCCTATTATCCGTCTACTCTATGTAGATAAGGAGGACCCACTGTAAGCTGGAGGGGTGAGGATGTGATGCAGGACTCAGCCACTCAGCACATTTCATGGCCCTGGCCAGGTTCAACATGAGACAGAATCTAAGCCATTGGGAGTTAAGCCCAGTGCTTTTATAAGACTTGAGAACAGCTTTAGCTCTTTCCACTGGGATTGTTGACAACAAGAAGTGATGCTGGAGGTATTGGTGTCCTTTCTGTAGAACGCTGAGCAGAGACGTTGAAATGGACCAGATCCTGGTGACATTATCTGAGCCCCTACATCCGGGATGCCAATGGTCAATTCTGAGGCACTCAGCAGTCTTCCCCTAGATTTTACAGTTCTACGAAACAATTAAGAGCCTCCACATTTGTTATCAGTTTAAGTCAGTTTAATGTTTTGGCTTCTGTCTATTGAAACCAAAATCGTCGTAAATAATATACCCTTAGAACACCCAAACCAGGCCAAAGGACTCTAAAATCTTTTTGTTGAATATTGTCAGCCAGGGTCCTATTCTGTGCCCAGTGTTTTGTCCATCTCCGGAAACACATGTGATGTCAATTCTCACTAGATCAATACACTGCTCCCTGTGAACAAGGAAGGTTTGAGGACACTCACTGCTTTGTTTGAATTCTAACCCTGCATGTGACACTGAACCATGATCCCAGGCACCCTGGTGGCCAGCCCTCGGGGGCCACTGGGACTTTTCCACTGGGACTGCTGGCAGCAAGGAGAAGTGACACTGTAGGGCCTGGGAAAAGGGGAGAAGATGTGGCCTAAATCGTCACGTTTTCTTTCTTTCTTTCTTTCTTTCTTTCTTTCTTTCTTTCTTTCTTTCTTTCTTTCTTTTTCTTTCTTTCTTTCTTTCTTTCTTTCTTCTTTCTTTCTTTCTTTCTTGTAAGATTATTTATTTATTTTTGAGAGAGAGAGAGAGAAAGAGAGAGAGAGAGGGGATGAGCAGAGGGAACAGGGAACTGCATGCAGGACTCAATCCCAGGACCCAGGACCTGGGATAATAACCTGAGCCGAAGGCAGACGCTTAACCGACTGAGCCACCCAGGTGGGCCAATCGTCACGTTTTCCTGAAGTCAAAAGTTATTCATGCTTTTCTTGCCTTGTTAGGGGATGAAATTCCTTAAATGACACGGCTCGCTGTCTCCATCATCTTCCCTCAGTACTTTCAAAGTTGTACCTCTTTCCTGTTTGTCCTCTTTTGAATGAATACAAGAGTAATGAATGAACCAGATCTCTTGGAATTTGGCCTGAACCTAGGGCTGACCTGCTGTACCTATGACAGCTGCTGCCTCATCAGCTTACCTTTGTTCAGTTTGCTTGTTACTCACCTTCCTCTTTCCCGAGCTCCGCAACTTTTGGCTCCCAGCACACTGCGTCCCCGGGCTCACAGCCCGAGGGTTAATCTCAATCCTCAGGTAGAGGATAGGGAGGTCAAATAGGAAAGGATGACAATGGAGGTAAGCTTAGAGAATGCCCTAAGAATAACAACATCCCAGTTTCCATAGTCCCCAATTGCTTTGTTGTCTAGTTCATTCTTAGAAAACACATCTGAATTATCAATTCCCTCACCACTAGGACTGGGACAGCTTTTTAGCATTTTGATTTCCTACTTTTTGGCCTATCTCTGAATGAAGAACATTT
The DNA here is from genome assembly GCF_964656455.1 of Halichoerus grypus. Classification (NCBI taxonomy): domain Eukaryota; kingdom Metazoa; phylum Chordata; class Mammalia; order Carnivora; family Phocidae; genus Halichoerus; species Halichoerus grypus. The sequence continues at coordinate 55,954,098 of NC_135716.1, forward strand.
TACAGACATCCTACGAAACATCTTGGCACCTTCAGGGTCAAGACCAAGAGAGCAATATTTCTATAGACACCCATTTGCTCTCCGTCTCAGGTCTTGTATCTAGTCTGAGAAGTTTCTCTGCCCCAACTTACCGTCAATACAAAAACCTCAGACTTTGCATGCTTTTTATACCTTTTCAGACTCTATATATAACCAAGGTATTCCAGGTCTCTGTAGGTCTTTGGGTAAACATAGAAACATATGATTATAAATGACGAATTCTTAATTCCAGTTAAATATGCAATGGGTATTGAGCATTTCTCAAGGGCCAGACATTGTGCCATGTGCTGGGAATAGATTAGTTAAATGAGACAATATCGCCATTATCTGCACACACTTAGCTGCCTGAAGAGAGGGCTGGTGTCACCCAAATCCTTAAAAATGTACAGAATATTAAAAATGTTTTGGTGGGATTTAAGCTAATCCAGGAGGTCAGGAAAAGCTCATCAGATGAGGTAACATTGAAGGATGAGCACTTAGTTAAACAAAGAAGCCAGACAAAGTCTTCCCAAACACAGTGAACAGAATATCCAAGAAGGACAAGACAAGGGGATTAAAAGTATCAGTGTGGCTGGAGCCTAGAAAAGCAAGAGGGAACACAGCCCTTGGGGAGACCAGGGAGGTGGGAAGGAGCCAGATTTTGGAGAGGCTGCTAAGCCATGTTAAGATTGTTTTTAATTAAAGTAGACTTGAGGAAAACTATACAGATTTGGAACAGATGCTGTGGGAAATGGGAAATAGCTGTCGAGAGAGGAGCAAAAGGATTGCCAGTGTTTGTGAAGGCCCAGCTGAGGTTGGACATCATGACAATGTAATGAAAGCAATCAGCACGGCTATTCCATTTTCTCCAACAACACTTAGCGGCCTGGAAGTAGGCATGGTGAAAATGGGCAACTAGGTTGCCTTAGAATTTAGAGATTGGCTGGCTATGGGCAAATGCATGAAACACAAAGAAATGAAAGATGTTGGTGTAAGCAGTGGTGTTAAGACTGACCATGAGAACTCATTTATGCAAGGAAAGAATATTTCGAAAAGACACACATAGTGACGCACACTAGTACCACACTGGGAGTCCTGACTGCCTTCTTCCCCTCCACGGTCACCAGGCTCTCCTTTTGAGGAAGTTACTTCAAAGGTTTGGGCTAAAAGGGGAGCTTGATATGTTTTACCTCATGATTTTTTGGGGGAAAATGAGAAAATTTATGGAAAGAGTTTAGCCTAGACCTAGCATGTGGTAGATGCTCAGCAAATGTTATTTTATAAGGAAGAGAGAAAAAGTAGGTGTGGGAGAGCCTACAAGACTTGAAGAAGAATTGATAAAGAGCAAGGGGTCCTGGAGGAGTTGAAGCTCCAACTTAGTAAGACTGTGGAGGTAACAGAGGTAGAAGGATCTTAATAGAAAGTTAGAGACTGATCTGGTGAAGAGAGGCGATGAAGGCCGTTGGTGTAGTGACAATCCAGACACCACAAGGACAGCAGCACTTTCTAGGTCATCGGCTTGCATCCCATCATTATGACGAAAGAGAAAGGAAAACAGGGAGCCGGGGACCCCTATCCTCAGTCAAGTGCTTTGTGGAAGGCATGGCGAAGGATCAGGAATCTCTTTCCATAGGAACAACAGCTGTTCCATTTCACGCCTTCTCTCCCTTAATTATTGCCTTTCCTTCTTGGGTCTGCACATTCTCCTACTCTTCTGAGTCTTTCCCTGAGCCACCTCTTGTAATTCTGCTCTTGTGATAAAACTTTGCTCCTTGTCTTTTTTAGCTGTGATTCTCATCTGCCCTCTCTGTTCAGAACCCAAGTTCATCGAGAGATCAAGAGATTGCTTCTTTTTCCATTGCCTGATCATGCTTTAAACAGGGGCAGCCATCAGGGTTTTTTGATTGAAGCCTGGCTTCCTAAATACCTTTTAATCACTAAATTTCAGATTCCGTTCATGGCCTGCACTCATTTATCCATAAACATTTATTGTGCGGGTCTATCTGCTCCAGCTGAGAGTTGTGTCGGGTGCTGGATCAGAGTCACTGTCCTTGCCCCCTCTGTAGCTTGTAACACTGGGTTTCCCCCATTATGATGGCACTCCCCCTTTGCAACTCTATCCCGCCTAATTTTGCCCACTTTTCATGACCACTGACTCCTTCAGGGCACCACTGTCCTCGACCACTTTCTGTAGAGTGAATAAGCTTATTGCGCTGTCTGGGTTCCCTGGTTTCTCCCTAAACACTTAACTGGGAGATTTCTTTCAATTCTCATTCATTTATCTATCATTTTTTTATGGATAATTCTCAAAAAGACATTCCACTCTGACCCGGCCCCCAAGCTCCAGTCTGCATTCCTGATCACTCAATGAAACTGAAATTAAACTGATCATACTAGTAACTAACATTGGCTCAGTGCTGTAGAATTTACAAATGACTCTCCCCTAACTTCTCTTAGGGCCGCTATCCAGTGTATTGGCAGGCTGAGCAATTTACATTTCCCTCCTTCCCTCCGTCTAGATTCTGGAAGACGAGGCTCTAGTCTTCTCTTCTTGGTGACATAGGTTTCCTTTCATTTTACTCTTTGCACCGTGCCTCCTATTTCACGTGGGAACTTTCACCATCAATTGTCACCTCTTTCTCCTGGGTCTTCCATCTCCATGTTTTCCTTGGTTTCCTTTCTTCAGCCAGCACACTGCTCACCACACCCACCCTCCCTGGTCCAAAGATGACCTCCCTTCAACCTTGAGTCCCCTGACAACATTGCTTCACTTCTCAGCTCTTGCTTTCTTCACTTCATTACTCTCAATTTCCTTCTCATTACTGTCAGGACCTCATGCGCACCACACGATGGAAGCCTTAAAAATCATTGCACTGCCATGCAGGGCCGGCAAGCGTGAACTTAACGTTTTGAAATCTGACTGTTCCTTCCAGGTCAGGAAAAGAGAGAAAATCTCTTCATCTCTATGCTCTAAACCCCCTTCATTTTTTTTTTTTTTTCAGATTTTATTTATTTGACACAGAGAGAGAGAGAGAGAACAAACAGGAGGAGCGGCAGACAGAGGGAGAGGGAGAAGAAGACTTCCCAAAGCAGACCCCCCCCCCACACTGAGCAGGGAGCCGGAAACGGGGCTCGATCCCAGGACCCTAAGATCATGACCTGAGCTGAAGGTAGACTCTTCACCCCTGAGCCACTCAGGCGCCCTCTAAGCCCCCTTCAAACCAGGCTTTGTCCTCTTCTAACCCAGAGAAAAATGTGCTACAGCTGAAATTCCAAGAGAAAATAAAGCACTTAATTTTTTGCTTTTGTTTCCAGAGCTTAATTACTGAAGTTGTAAGGGCAATTTAAGAAATTTCCTAGGGTGAATTGGATGTTATGAGCTTATCGCTCAGGTACAGATTTTGGAACTTTCCCCCTGGAATCTGTTACTCTAAAATACATCTTCATATACACACTAATAATCTTAAATTTCCATCTTATTTATTACTTGACTTTACTCCCTCTTTTTATTTTATTTTATTTTTTTCTTAAAAAGTAGTTTCCTCCAGAGTTCTATACTCAACCCTGTTCTTATTGGACCCCGTCTCTCTGGGCTGCCTCACTTTGCCCAGACCCTTAGCCCAGGGCCCCTGTGGTCCACTGCCTAGCAGGCGTCTCCACCAGAATATACCAGGGGCATCTTAAGCAAAATCTGTCCAAATTTCAGCATCTCAACTCTGTTCTTCCTCCAGTTCTGAAGTGAATTTGAGCACCAGTTCCGATACAAAAGGAGTAGGGCTCACTATCTTATCGCACGTAACAAAGTCATCTTCCCCCAGTCACTCAAGCTAAACACCTGCCATTTTGGATGCATTCCTAACTCCACACATCAAATATTTGGAGTTCTAATCTGTTCTGCATCCTGGATAATAATCTCAAAATCTTCTTGCTCAAGCTTCCCTGCCATTTGAGCCGTTAGACTTCTTTTGTTTCTACTCATCCCATATTATTCGGCTCCGACAAAATTGCTTTATTTTAACAACCTCCCAAATCTCAGTTTACTTTCAGCCTCAGTTACATGTCTATCATAGGACACCTCCGGTTCTTCACTCTGGAACTCAATCCGGATATTGAGGCACAGCAAAAAGAAAGGACAGAATCATGTTAATAGGTCTTAAAGTTTTGCACAGAATGGGTTAATATTCTTTTCACTCACATTTCATTGGCCAAAGAAAATCCCAAAGCTGACTTTTATATTAATGAGTCAGGAACTATAATTTTCCCCTCAGGGGCAGACCTGGAAGGGGTACCTCTGGTAGAAATGTCACCAGTAGGAAAAGGCAGTGAATATTTTGAACAAATACTACAATATACTTTACACTCTCCAAACATTCTGGAGATCCCACTCTTCGTTCCCATGTAATTCTATCTACTACTTAAGGTGATCTCACCCACATCCAGGTCTTCAACAATCACTTACACATTGATGGCAGTCACATCTATATCTCTAGGCCAGACACTGCATCCAACCTTCAGACTTTTATTCCAAATACTATTAGCTGGGTCTCTAGCTATGCCATAGGCAATTAAGTTTCAGTAAGCCTCAAACATTCTTTCTCCAAATCTGTTTTACATTTGCTCTTACATTTCTTATTTCCATCAACATTTATTAAAGCACATGCCACATGATATTTTAATTGCATTGTTTATTAAACTCCCTTCCTCCTCCTTTTTGACCCCCACAAGATAGTGAGCTCCTTGAGGCAAGGACCATGTTTTAATTTCTTTGTCCCCAGAGCCCAGCTTTATGCCTACTTCCTGACAAGTACGTAGCAAATGCAACTTTGTTGAATAAATGAATGATGTGAGCATTCTTCTAAATGGCATGTGTCTAGCTGCTCTCCTTCCAGCCCATTCTCTACAATGGCACTCTATTTCTTTTCTGAAACTTAAGAATACATTGAATGACACCCTCTTCCTGGTATCAAGAGCAGCCTCCTTAGCATGGCATACAGTTTTCACCCCTCCTGCAACTTAAATTTCCCTTTTTAGCCTAATTTCCCACCACTTTTTCCATCTGGTCCAACCCCCATCCAGCTAGTTGCATTTCCCAACTATGCTGGTTCTTTGCATCTTCCTACTTTCGCCACCTAAAAAAACTTAAGTCCACCCTTCCTCACCACCTCTATTTTTGCCACCTGTCAAAATTCTAAACTTTCAGAGTCAAATGTCAAGTCATTAAAAAAAAAAAAAAAACTTCCTGCATGGTTTTCTTCATAGCCCTGACTAAATTAATTTTAGTTTCCTAATACACTTCCTAGTTTATTATATGGTTATACCTACTTTTCAGACATGTTACGTTGTATCACGATTACTTACTTGGAGGTTTCTTTCAGTAAAATATACAATTCTAGGGTTTGGGGGACCAGATTTTATTCATCCTATTGAGGGCTTGGCTCATAGTTCAGTGGCAAGTAAACACATGTCTGACTCCCTGAATAAATGAAAGGCCTGGCCTCCTTTCTCTGAACATCTGTGAAGAGAAGCCAGAGAGTGGAAGGAAAGGAATGTCCTGTAGTGTATTCAGGAGGCTCATCCTAAGCAGTCTCCAACTTTTTTTGAGAATCAGCGGATTGGAAAAGGGTTGGAGAGCTGAGGACAAGGCTGAAAGTCTAAAACAAAGCATAGCCAAAGTTCCCTACAATAGGAGTTCTCTGCAATAGGAGTCTGCTTAAAAAACGCCAATTGGTCAGCAAACTTTAGGCATTAAGAACTTACTAGGAAAGTCCCAATCTCCATGGTTCTGGACTTCTTCAAGTAATGCACCCTGCCTGAACGCAGAGTGAAGAAATGAGATAATAATAGTGACCAAGATTTGGAGATTGGCAAATTGCACATCTCTGGAGACTAGTAAATTATACCTGACACTCAAAAGGGCATTTCACGTGAGCCCATGTGGGCCCAAAGCAAGGTGTGTTCCTCTGACAGCCAATTGTGAGACTTTGTCTAAAATTTTCCTTCTTTCAAGTAAATCAAACCTTCTGAACATCACTACTTATGTTTATTTGTAAAAGTATCACTCATGTCAATAGGCACTAAGTAATTTATTCTAATTCACTTGGTTTTGCACATATATATAAAATCTGCATATGAATGTGTGTGAGAATAAAATTATACAGTTTTGATTCCCTAAGGCAAACAAACCTCCTTTGAAGTTTTCTTAAGGTAATTCTGATACTGCTATAATTGTTCTTATAATACTTATTTGCATATAAAAAATTGCAGATGTCTGACAACAATCCTGAATACTTAAAGAATGGAATAATGAAGATCAATTTTAGATTTAAAAACACTCTAAATTCCATGAATAGATTCAGGTAGCAATTATAATTTGAAATAGCATCAATTAAAATACTTAGCATTGGTTAATAATCAATATATATTATAATATGAAAGTGCTGTAATTTCCCAGAGCAACACTGACATTCAGATATAAAGCTATACATGAAAAGCAATTAAAATAAACATCATGGGATTTTAAATAATTCTTTGTAGAAAATTTTTATACTCAGTGTAGTGTTTGAAATTATACCAGTTTGCAGTAACAGAAAACAAACCAATGTTGATCTCAGACTCCCTGACACAGGAAGTTAAAGAACAATATAAAACAAACAAAACAGAGCAAAACAACATCTAGAATTTAATAGGGTAAATAATGAATTGTGATTTTTATTCCCCAAAATTTTGTTTTTCAAAATCCCTACGCAATGTGGTGTATTTGATTTGGAAATGCATGTCTTGGGAGAATTCCTTGATGGAGTGATGGAGGAGGGTAAAGAGGGGGGTTGTTAGGATATGTTAAGTTATTATAGGGTGGAGGATCAGAAGTATAGGTGCTTTGTGTCATGGCCCTTTAAGTACCAGGAAAGATGGTGCAAAGCTCATCTCAGGACTTCTCTAAACTCCTGTTCTTTTGCCACATCCCAAGCCAAAGAAAGGACCAAAAACTAGAGCATCAGTGATTTTCATAATGGAGAGGTAATATTATATGGCAGAAATAATATTTGTGGATTTGAATTGCTTATGACAGAGATTTTTATATAATTAGATCAAAGAAGTATTAAAATTATGCATACACATTATCTAAGAACACCAGATAAGGTTTGCTTCAGATAAAAGACTCCAGCAGATTTGTTTAATTATTCCTTTCCTTTTCTTATACCTTTATCCTCATAAAAACAGTAAATTAAGATGTCGGATTACATAAAGCTAAATTTGATAATCCCGGTAAAACCTAAGGCTCATAAAAAAAAAAAAAAAGACTTGTGAAATCATAAAAGTTTTCATGAAAATAGTCTTGCATTAAAAGCATTACTTATAATTTGTAAATAAAAGTATGAACAAACAATGTCTGAATTAATTTATGTTATTTGCTATGGACATTTGACATGGTCAGTCATTAGGCAGAGATGAGACATACTTCACATTCAAAGGGATACGCAGAAAATCTAACTGCATATTCTTTTTCATCTTGAGTTCAGCTAATAGTCTTTTATAGCAGTTTATAATATTTTTTTCTTTACCTGATGTGAACTTCCTACTTTGAATATTAAGAAAATATTCATAGAAGTTCATGAATTGGGGGCGCCTGGCTCAGTCGGTTAAGTGAACCACTCTCGATTTTGGCCCAGGTCATGATCTCAGGGTCATGGAATGGAGCCCCTCATGGGGTTCCTGGCTTAGTGGGGAGTCTGCTCTAGGTACTGTCTGCTCTCTCCCCCTCTCCTAGTTGCTCATGCTCTCTCTCTGTCTCTCTATCTCTTTCTCTCTCTCCAATTAAAAAAAAAAAAGAGTTTATGGGCGCTTGAGTGGCTCAGTCATTAAGCATCTGCCTTTGCCTCAGGTCACGATCCCAGGGTCCTGGGATAGAGTCCGGTATTGGGCTCCTAGCTCAGTGGGGAGTCTGCTTCTCTCTTTCCCTCTACCCCTCCCCTCTGCTAGTGCTCGCTCTCAAATAAATAAATAAATAAATAAATAAATAAAATCTTCAAAAAACAGTTTATGAATTGACCCTCTGTCATGAACTTATATAGGAAGAATAATAAACATGTACAGCATAAGCCTAAGCAAATCAATTGGAGAATTTAGGATTCTTCAAGAAATATTGGAAAATCTGGTGAGAATTACCATACTGAATGGTATTATTTAGGGTAAGCAGGCCAAAGTGCTGGAACAAATGGACATGAAATGGACAATGGCTCCAACACAATGATCTAATGCTCCCTCTCACACAGCAGTGGTCTGTCAGGTGAGCTCCTCTGTGTGGTGAGTCAGGGACAGGCTCTGTCTCCCTAAGCCTCTGTCATCCTGTGGGTTCTCATCATTGTCTGCTTCCTGCTGGAGGCAGGAGAGAGAGAGCATGGAAAACAAACCTACTTTTTATTTTTTTTATTTTTTTAAAGATTTTATTTATTTGACAGAGAGAGACACAGTGAGAGAGGGAACACAAGCAGGGGGAGTGGGAGAGGGAGAAGCAGGCTCCCCGCGGAGCAGGGAGCCCGATGTGGGGCTCGATCCCAGGACCCTGGGATCATGACCTGAGCCGAAGGCAGACACTTAATGACTGAGCCACCCAGGTGCCCCAACAAACCTACTTTTTATCCACTGTGGCCCAGAGGTTGGGTGCAGCTCTCTGCTCCCCTTCCAATGGCTAGAAGCCCCATAACATGCTTTGCTGCAAGGAGGCCTAAGAAATATGGCCCCTGGTGAGGCAGGTCCTTTCTAGCTATAGCTGTTCATATCGTGTGAATGGAAGAACAGATCTGGGGGAAAGTTAGCGTTTTGCCATAATTATCTATATCTGCATTCAGCTTTCCATCTTAAAATTCAATGATCTTAATTTGGCAAATTGTTTAATCTCATGTAGATCACATTTTTATCATTTGCAACTCTTCAATAATTATAGTGGATGGGAATGCCTAGGTGGCTCCGTTGGTAAAGCGTCTGCCTTTGGCTCAGGTCATGACCTCAGGGTCTTGGGATCTAGTCCTGCATCGGGCTCCTTGCTCAGCGGGAAGCCTGCTTCTCCCTCTTCCTCTGCAGTCCCCCTTGCTTGTGCCCCCCCGACAAATAAATAAATAAAATCTTTAAAAAATAGTTATAGTGGATAGATTCAATCAATAAATAACAAATAGATTTGACATAGTTAGGAATTACAACTGATTTCAATAGCAATTATTCAACTCTTTCTTGGGGATTAAACAGTGAATCTTTGGGGATTAAACAATGAAAGTTTAACCCTTTTCTGGTCACTGCTATGCTGTAGTGAACAAGAAAGACACAAAGCTTATATTTCTGTGAGGAGACCAAAAGCCAAACATATGAAAGCAGAAAACAAGAAACCAGAAATGAACAAGAAGACTAGTAGCGATAAGGTCCACTGAAGAGCGTCTGGTAGCGATAAGGTCCACTGAAGAGCGAGAGTGGGAAGTGGTCCGAAAGAACACCCTGAGGGATGGTGGTCGCATCATGATGTGAGTGAGGAGAAGGTGTAAGTCATGCCTGTGCTCGAGTGGAGATCGTCTATCCTCCCAGCAGTTCTCCTTTGCCTCCTAACAAAGGCAAACAAGGTTGAGCTGGGAGCATTTATCACAATGGGTTGAAGGGGACAATGGGTTGAAGCACAGTGATCCAGGGGTGTGAGAGAGGGCCAGAGAGAGGCAGGAACCAGGTTGCCTAGGGCTTTGGAGGCCATAGGAATAAGGCTGGAACTGATTCTGTTTGGCGTAAGAAACCACTGGAGAGTTACAAGCCAGAGAGGGGCATACGCTGACACCACTTTAAAACTCTGCCACATACAGAATTACAGGGAGACATGAGGGTAGATGTAACGTGAGGAATATACAGGGAGGTGTTAGGACACGCACCTAACACACATATGGGAAACTGAGAAAGTCTTGCTGGAACACGTGATGTGTGAGCTTGAGTTTTGAAGGATTAGCTGTAGTTACCCAGTCATGGTGGGTAAATCTGGCCAAAGAAGCAGAGCAGGAGATTGCAAACAGAGTGTAAAATATTATAAATCACTCTGTAGTGGAGGTGGGTGTAGCAGAGATGAGGTCCAGAGGTGTAGACTACAATTGTGTACAATTTGTGTTATACTAACGTATTTGGATTTTAACTTCAAAACAGTAGTGCACTGGGAGGACGTAAGCAGAGGTGTGGCATGATCGGATCTGCTTTTTAGAGGGAGCCCTTGTGATACCCAGGGAGAATAGACTGGGTGAAGAGTAGCTGTCTACATAAAAAGTAACGAAGGGCCTAAAGCCCCAAGCAAAGACCATGGCTATGCAAGTGGACATATGAAACATCGGTGAGAAGAAAAAGAGATGTCTAAACTATTTTCGAGTTGTCTGGCGTTGGCATTTTCAATGATAGAGCGTACAGGACGAGAAGCAAATATGAGTTGGTTAGGGAGAGAAAGGAGCTATAATGAGGTAGACGGCTTCAAGTGTGTAAGAGAAATCTTATTTGCAAAAGAAATAAGCTTTTAGGAACAAACCATCGGGTGATAGAAAGTCATGCACATCAAAAGCTATTGAATTTTTTTCTATCAACTTGTAGTCTAAATATTTAAACAGTACAAGGTCAGGTACTCAAAGTTAAATATTGTCTTTAAAAAAAATACATCTCTGGGGCCCCTGGGTGGCTCAGTCGGTTAAGCATCTGCCTTCGGCTCAGGTCATGATCCCAGGATCCTGGGATCGAGTGCCGCATCTGGCTTCCTGCTCTGTGGGGAGCCTGCTTTTCCCTCTGTCTGCAATTCCCCCGCTTGTGGACATATGCGCTCTCTCTCTCTGTCAAATAAATAAAATCTTTAACAAAAATAAAAAATAAATAAAAATTAAAAAATACATCTCATAGCAACATTTGCAAAGCTGCTTATGAGGGTACTTTAATATCAATCAACCAGTTGGCAAAGATCATACCTACCTGTTCAACATTATATTAACTTATTATATTAATAATCATGTAAATAAGTAATAGCTAATATTTATTGAACACGTTACTTGTCAGTGTGCTAAAATATTTTACATATATCAATATCTCATTTAATCTTTTTAACAGTCTTGTCAAATGAGAGCAAATATTGTTCCTATTTATTATATGAGGAAGCCAAAGCTCAGAGGGGTTGTGTAGTTTGCTCAGGGACACTAGCCAGTGAAGGCAGAGGTGGGAATCCAAAACTTATTTTGAACTACAAGATAACAGTCTCTATCACATGTTTTTCAACACAACATGGTGATTGAGATACCTTCTTGGGTGATCTGACCATATGGCAGGATGTCTTTTAAACCAAGCTATTAGTTTTGGAATTTAAAAAAATTCAAACTTGCTTTTTCATTTTAAGCAAATTTGACAGTGTTTAAATTAGGTAAAGTCCCTAACAAAAACAAGAGTCCTCAGAGCTGGTTTCTGTATTGGAAAGGGCAAGGTTTTTGAAGTCAGCAGGTCTGGATTCAAATCCAGCTCAGCACTTTTTGACTGGTTTATCTCAACCAAGTTTCTTTTCCTCTTAGATTTCACATTTAAAGTGAGAGCTCTATCCCAACTCTCTGCTGGGCACAGAGTAGGCATTCAATAAATACTGGCAAATGCTCTTATAGATTGAGTACATTAACCATTAAGTTGGGGGCAAAAACATTGAACTAGTATTTCTCTACCAAAAATGAAACTGGCTATTGATTACAGAATGTTCTTCTTTTCTTTCTGTTTAAATCAAGACAAAGCATGATCTCTTTTCTGGTCTTGGTAACTTTGCCAGTCTTTTATTTGTCCCTCCCCCACACCCTACCCTCCCTGGGAACAAAAACAAAATTAATCAAGAGATGACGAACCCCAATCTTGGGGTGCCTGTGCCAGGGACTGGGACCTGCCTTTTGAGCGTGCTCGTCACCAGCTCCTTCTCGCTTTCCACTTGGCTTTTTGCCCTTCTTTCCCATGTGTTGGCTGTTCTCATTTCCAGATCAGAGTTGACCTTTTTTGTAAGGTTAAAAAAAGCGTTAAAAGCCTCTGCCTTTTTACTGTCATACATTATTAGCTTTCTCATCCCATCAAATAAAAGAGCTGCATTCCCCTTTACCCAGCTCTTGTGACTGATGTATTCAAAGGTCTTTTTCTCCTTTATTTTCTTACAGTTTACAAAAAAACCCCTAACATCATGAATAAATTTAACAAATGTAGTAAAATAGCCCTCTATCTTCATATGGACCACCCCCCCACCGGCCCACTATAATTAAAAATTAATACTGAGTTACTTTGAGTCAATTACCCTAAAAATACCAACATAATCACCAAATTAGGGCAGAATCTCTTTCTTTGTCAAGTGCATGTATTTGAAATATTTCAGTATAAGTTGATATATCGAGTGACACACAGACAGCAAAAAAGATGTTATCGTGGCATAACGTAATTTTTAAGCTCTTTATTTTGAGATAATTATAGATGCACATGCAATTGTAAGAAATAATAGAGTGAGATCCCATGTCCCCTTTTTCTGTTTTTTTCACAAGTATTTTTCAACAAAGTCATTTCTATTTGAGTGTGCCACCGCACAGTACTTTGATAGGCCCAATGTACTTGCTTTTGTTTGAGACCTGAAAAGAATTTCTTCAATGTCAACACAGTTTTTGCCTTCTCAGCAGTCACATGCTTGCAAATATTAGTTTCTTTGTTCTCTGAGAGAGTTCTTGGAAAAAAAAATACCTAAAAACTCAATATAAAACACCAGAATTATTTACCATAAATGCAATCTTTAAAGTACATAAAATAATGACAATATTCAAATAAAGTATTTTACCCACTCTAAAATGTCTGTTACTTATTATGTAAAGCATATAGAAAAGTTCCCAAATACCACAGCATTGTAATTGATAGTTTCATTGTAGCTTATCGTATGCATGCGTGTGTGTGTGTGTGTGTGTGTGTGTGTTTGTGGTTACTTTAATTTGTAGATCATAAATTGTGTGTGTGTTTAAAGTGGTAGTCTCTGTTATTTTTACTGTGACATTTATTTTATTGAATTTTCTACAGGATTAGAAATCTCTCCAAAGATGCAAAGCTTTTGAGACAGACAAACTGAATGAAAGCTCTTTCAAAATAGAAGGGTTAAAAATCTCTTCAGAATTCTACAATGTTTTCCATGACCTAATCATAAAACTAAATTATCATGGTGACAGCCTTCCATAACTGGTTCCTCTGAGTCTCTAAATTAATTCAACACCATTACAATTCTGGGAAGCTAGAGGCTGTGACTTAGAGTCCAATTAAAAACATAACATAATTTAACTATTGATAAAAAGATAATCTTAGAAAGTTCATTTTCATGGGAATTATTAAAAACTTGATATATTCCACATGGGAATAACAATTTTATTTCACCTCAGGTAAGGAAAGTAAATGGAAATAAATTCAATTGTAAGTACAACTAAAAAAATTGCCTCCAAAAATATAATTTGGATACTTACACTGGTATTCTTGATGACTGACAGAAGAAATTAGTGCTTTTCTTTCTAAGTTAAAAGTGGAAAAACAACCCAACAAAAATAAACCCTAACAAAGCTTTAGCCCCTTGAGTCTCACAAACCAAAACCACTGAATAGAAACTTCTCAGTCCAGAATGGATAAAGCGACTAGATCAGTGAAAATTTTAGAGATGAATTTATAGACCACTCAAGTTCTTAGTCATTTTAATAGTTGAATAGTATGTGCAATCATTTGGGTCAAGTATTAAAAATGACTAAACCTTGCTAATCAGGTAGACAACAAGCCATTTTTGGTTACAGCCTTAGTTGAAGCACAAGCTTATAATATCCTTTATTAACTATTCTATCAATTCTTAACTAGTGGGGTTACAAGTTCCTGTGTTCCCATAGTAGATGCCATCAGGAAATAACAGCTCTGACCCATTTTCTCCATTTGACCTGGAGATGGCTGACCTCTGGGCATTGGCACAGACAGAGAAATGGAGACAGGAGAGGACAGTCAAGGGAATACCTACTAGGCTGTGCCAAAGTTTTTATCTATTTTAAAAACATGACTTTTTATTACTTTTGAATATTTCATGAATAAGCTGTTTGTCCATAAAATACTGTGTAAATAAAAACAATGACTGGTTCAACATTCCAGGTTTGTACTGACTTAGATGTTGACGATGATCTGGTTCCCTATTATGATCTATAAAAAGAAGATTTAACAAACAAATTAATAGCGCCAATAGTATCAATAAGTTATACTCAGCAAAATGTATTTCCCAATATTCATTTTTCGCCTCTTATTATTTTTGTTTCAGCACCACCATCCTGATTCACCTTCCCATCTTCCTTTTAATCTGGAGCCCCAGGGTAGCCGAAGTATTGAAAAAACTGATCCATATCCTGAAGCCCACAGAGGAGTCCAGACTGAAGGGCAAATGTGTGATGCCCCGAGGTGAACACGGTTACTGGACTTGGTTTATCAGCCAGTCAGTCAGAGTGTTGGAGAAGCAGGTTCCAATAGAAGCATAACAAGGAGGCCAGCCAGGTAAGCAGTTAGAGCAGAGAAAGCCGCAAGCAATGAAGATTCCAAACCCTGGTCTAGGGTAGAGACAGGGTTCCCGTAACTGAAATGGGGGCTCACAAGAGTAAAGCAGCGTTATTCAGTACCTAGATATACTGTTGCAATAAATCCTTCTTTGCTAGAAATGGATGCAGAAGACTATTGGGTTATATGAAAACAGTGCATTGGACTGGAGCGCAGGGCCCTCTCATCCCAGTGATGCACTTTAGGATGAATGCCTTGAGGGAATATTGTAGAAGCCCCAGATGTTGCTCTAGGGCATTTTATTGTTGATTTAATGGTAAGGTCAGTGGGTAAAGAAGCTGAAACAATGAAAGAATTTTCTATCTCAAATGAGGATTGAACTGAAAACTGGTAGAGAACATCTACCCTTGAGGGCAAGTAGATTTATTAGTGGGACACAGGACTTGGAAGACAGTGATATTTACTAGGCTGAGTGGGAACTGACATTTAGGGTTTGCTGTGAGAATCCAATGAGGTAATATTTTAAAAAGTGTTTTGTCAATTATGAATCATTATTTTAATGAGAGTTTATTGATACCTATTTCCTTAATACTTCCACTAACTCTAGTTCCTTAGGTCAGTGAATTTAATTAATAAAGATGTACATACATGATTGTTGAATATACACAAACTATAGGAATATCAGTTTAACTTTGCTCTCTCATCCTTTTTACCCTTCCCATATTACCCAGAAAGTGCCAGATCAGTACCTCAGGTCTGTATCCGTTCATATCTTCTTGAAACTCATAAAATTGTAAGTGTTCCGCAATGCCCTAATATTTCTCTTAGGTTTTTGCTAATCTTTCCGGAAATTCTTACAAATACTACTCTTTAGTCTCCAGCAATCTTTTTTTTTTTTTTATTCAACGTGTGCTTTGTTTTTGTGCCTTTCACAACACCATACTTCTGCCTGGTTTTGCTTCTAAAGTTTGTCTTTTCAGATTCCCTCACTGTCTTGGTTACAGTAGGGATTTCGAATCTTTGCCTGTGTGTACTTCTCACCTTCTGCTCTCTCTGGACTCCTTCTTCTGCTCTCACCACAAAAATTAATCCCATCCTCTCTTTTTTCACAGTGTGGCTTTTACTCCTTTTAGTACTGCTTCCCGAATCCCAGCCAAAGCTACAGCTCGGTGTATGGTGTGATTCTGAAATTTCTTTTCAATGTTTGCATGATAAAATGACTTACCTGTTCTGCAAGCAGGGATAGAGCAGGGTGAAAAGCAATGATGCTTTTAATATTTGGGGTTCTGGTACCCTTTGGGATCTAGTTAAAATTATCATGAACTCTCAAGAAAGAACGTACACATGCATGCATATTATTTTTATATAATTTTAAGAGGTGTAACCCGAAGCCATGAACAACTCTACCAACTTGGCCCAAGAGACCGTACTTACACCTCAGGATAAGAATTTTCTTACATAAAGAAAAAAAATATTATGAGCTTTGTAGGTAGACCTGAGTGCAAGTCTTGTTTTTGACTGTGTGATTCTAAAATGAACAGCCTTTCACTGATCTGAAGTTTCTTCTTCTGTAAAATAAGATTAACAACGTTTATTTTTCTGAGTTGTTGAGGATTAGAGATAATTTGGTTATATTCTGGCATACAGATGTCCCTCAATAAACATAACAGAAAAACAATGTATCTCATCACTTTCTGGTGGAACATTAGGTCCAACATCAAGATCACAGTACTGGGTGTGTGGTGAACTAAATTAAAATCATATACAACAAATTGCTTTGCTATAACCGTTTTCCCTTTAGATTTGAACAATGGGCTTTTGCTAATTTTCATGCATCATTACATTAGCATATATATGTCTTGGTTATATAAATAATAATCAGTGTTGCCTAGGGGCGCCTGGATGACTCAGTGGGTTGAGCTTTGGACTCTTAATTTCGGCTCTGGTCATGATCTCAGGGTCCTGGGATGGAGCCCTGCGTAGGGCTCTGTGCTCAGCGTGGAATCTGCTTGTCCTTCTTCCTCTACTCCTCTCCCCGCCCTGTGTGCTCTCTTTCTCTCAAATAAATGAATAAATAAATAAAATCTTAAAAAATAATCAGTGTTGCCTCAAACCTGTAGTTTTAAGTTCTTTCTGGCAAAAATGAAGGATTTCTTAACCGAGTTTAAAGCAGAGAATTTCTGCCTCTAAAACTTTGTTCCTTTAGAATTTTCACTTTTAACTGCAGTTTTATAAATTGATTGAAATTCATATAGATTTGGGTTCTAACCTTAAGTGTCTTATATCCATTTTTTAAAGCTCAGACATCATTCCTATTCCAATTTACTAAATTGTCACCCAAAGGTTCGCAAGGAGAAAAAAAAACAGCTTACATACATTGTAAAGTTTTATTACGTATATGGGATGAAAGGGCTGAAATGCATTCAGATTTAATGCTGCTCAGATCACAATAGTCGTGGTAATAGATCCCAATACGTAAAGACAGTTAAGAACGCACATCCTGACCCAGGGTGGGAATATAGGAAAATGAACAGTGAGGTTTACTTCATCTACACTGATACACAACCATGTTCTTCTGAACTAAGAGGGAGAACAGGATTCCGTTTTGAGTTGTTTATGCAGTTGGTGTATTCACTTTATCACACACTCACAAGCACTTCGTATGGGTCAGTCTCGGTGCTCGACCCTAGAGATATAAAGATGTATAACACATGGGTCTTGCCTTCAAAGGTGAAGCAGAGAGTGAGCCCTTGGCTTTTATTTAATGGAAAACTGCAAAGCACAGGAGTTAAGCACACAGACTTTACTATCTGACAGACCTGTGTTGCATCCTGCCTTAAAACTTACTGTTATGCCAATTCAGCCAAATTACCGGAGCCTTTGGAGGTTCAATTTCCTCATCTGGAAAATGTGGGAATAGTGTCTGAGTTGCCAGATTATTGTAGGGACCTGATAGAAGTAATGTATATGACGTGCTTAGCAGAATGGCTGGCATATACAAATTGCTCAATGAATGATGGTTATTATTTATTATTTTTATTTTCTAGAGATGTACTTATTATTTTGAGGGGGGAGGGGCGGGGGGGTGGGGAGAGCAAATCTCAAGCAGACTCCCCATTGAGTGCAGAGCCCAAGGCGAGGCTCGATTCCACGACCCCGAGATCATGACCTGAGCCAAAATCAAGAGTTAGACACTCAACTGACTGAGCCACCCCGGTGCCCCAACAATGGTTATTATTACTGTATCTATATCATCTTAACTGCGGTAACTGACATAGCTCTGGTGACCTATGGAGTTTTGTTTTATTATTGAGTGAGTAGTGCGGGTATCAACTGCTCCCAGGCGTCTGTTAATTGATAAATGTTATTAAAAACAAGCAAGCTAATTATTTCAACCAAATGATTAGTTGCTGACAAAGAATCTCATCAGGTATGCTTTACTAGATACATTCTGACCATAATCTAAGGCTGAGGCATTCAATTAAAAGAATCCTTTTTGTTGGGCACCTGGGTGGCTCAGTTGTTAAGCGTCTGCCTTCGGCTCAGGTCATGATCCCAGGGTCCTGGGATCGAGTCCCACATCGGGCTCCCTGCTCAGCGGGAAGCCTGCTTCTCCCTCTCCCTCTGCCTCTTCCCTCTGCTTGTGCTCTCTTTCCCTCTCTCTCAAATAAACAAAATCTTAAAAAAAAAAAAATGAGGGGCGCCTGGGTGGCTCAGTCGTTAAGCGTCTGCCTTCAGCTCAGGTCAGGATCTCAGGGTCCTGGGATCGAGCCCCGCATCGGGCTCCCTGCTCAGCAGGAAGCCTGCTTCTCCCTCTCCCACTCCCCCTGCTTGTGTTCCCTCTCTCGCTGTGTCTCTCTCTGTCAAATAAATAAATAAAATCTTTAAAAAAAAAAAAAAAGAATACTTTTTGTTGTTTTTTTTTTTTTCAAATTCTACTTCAAGAATAGGTACAACAAAGGGAAAATACAAAATTAATTTTAAATAAAATCTGCCCAAGAGTTTTGTTATCATAAGCTCTGAAACAAATCTGCTAGCTTACATTTTATTTCTAAAATGCATCCAACTGGGGCACCTGGGTGGCTCAGTCGGTTAAGCAACCGACTCTTGGTTTCAGCTCAGGTCATGATCTCATGGGTGTTGGGACCGAGCCCTGCGTTGGGCTCTATGTGCTTCCTCTGCCCCTTCCCCCACCACTAAAATAAATAAATAAATCTTAAAAAAAAATAAAATGCACCCAACGGTTTGTCTCACAAAACTACGGGGTTAATATGTATATACATATACAGACATGCATGCATGCATGGGCACACACACACATTTGTATGTATCAACCAAGTACCAAGAAACCTCAAAAAGGTATTTTATTAGTGAGTGTCGCACTTTCTTGGCTAGGCGTTAACACAGCTATGTGGGGAAAACTGCACAATGTCTGCAATTTTTTTTCTCACTATACAACTTACAATGATAGCAAATGAAAACAAAATAATCTCAAAACTGAATTTTAAAATACTTCTTACCTCAACTACACATCAGGAGCCATAGTTCCTAAGAGAAAACTTCTGGTTTCACAAATTATTATGAAAAATAAAATCGCCTTATTTTCTGTTATGGCATCTTAATCAAGTAATGTTACAAAATATGGTTCCATAAGCCATGTGCATTATAGAAGAACGTGCAAAATGTAAGTGATCAATTCTCTGTACAAACTTCAATATAGATGTACTTTTGTATGATACCTTATCTAATAAGACCCTAAGTTCTGGAGTGCATTTGTAGAGACAATTCTATTTTTTATACATGTAATGCAATCTTTTAAAAACATTATTATTAAAAACCACAGTGCTTTTTCTTTTCTGCCACTGACCCTAAAGTTACTGGTAATTTCTTGAATGTTTCCACGACACCTGACAAATATGTCTAAGTATTTCCATAATGCCTATCAGAGTGATATCTAAGTCCTCTGAAAGAAGTATTAGACTATAAACATAATGAATGAGGGAGAGTGCAAAGCTCATTTGTTTCCACAACTCTGTTAGAGCCGTTCAAGTAGTTACGGTTTAAGGAGAACTGTAGAGGGTCAGTGCTTTTAGTTTATAGAGCTGTAATTGCCATTTGGCTGGAAAAGAGAGAGTTGCAACTTCACTCTTGTGGTCCTAGGACTTAGAAGGAGTTAGAACATTTGTGAATTTTATATTTGATAAAAACAATTTGATTTTCCAATGTTTAAAAGTTCTAATATTTACTTATTCTCAGTTGTGCCTTGCCATGAACAGGGTTTCCTGATGGAATGACAGTGATGAAGGTATGATTCAAACGTGAAGTAAAGTAAGGTGGTCGAAGAAAGGTTAATAAAGTGGGATTGTCTAGTCTAGACATAAACTATTAAAAATAAGAAGCAATAACAGCCACTAAGCATGTAACTATTTATTTATGTAGAATCGTTCTGGTGCTGTACATTTAAGCTACACTTCACTTTGTCTAAGCCTTCTCTGCAGTATTTTTTTTGTGCATAGTATGTATGTTATGACAGAGGAAAAAATCAAGTAAAATTGGACTTACAGTTTATATCAGCATGAGGAAGCTGGGTTTTATGTAAAGTAGAATTACTGATGGACATTTATTAAGAATGAAAATGAATTGATAAGGGGGATTGTGGAATTTTTCAAATATATACTTGAACATTTGTTGATCTACTGGTAGTTCTGAGGCTCTGTTAGGAGGGCAAAAAAGTAGAATAGATGATCTAGCAAAGTTTCTCCTTTTTCTGTAAATTTATTGTTTAGCTACAATGTGAAAAGATCTCGGGCCCATCTTCAGTTTTCCTACTGAGCATTTGAAATTTGAAAACCAGAAAGATGGTTTCCAAGTGAATGGCTATTTTAGTGGTCCTTTTGGCAATATTCTCAAAAGATTACCAAAAAATTCTTCATCACCATTAGATCACCTCAAGAAGGAAAGAGAGTTGTACCTAGTAGTACCTAGTACCCATTCATTAAGAACAAGTCAAGCCCACCAGGGAACCAGAGGGTAATGGATGGACACAGGGCAGCTGGAAACATTTGACAATGTGTCTCAAGGAATCCCGGTGTATGCGCTAGGTAGACACAACCCTATGGTGGCACAGTTGAGATGGATGTCTTAGCTGGCTGGCTACCTCCACAAGGCTCCTTCTTTGGGCTTTCCCAATGCAAACATTTTATTAGTGATTTTGTAGAAGAAAGTGATAGCATTGCGCTCACATTTGTGGAAAAGCAAACAGCAAAATGCCTTTTAGGGTACATAAGATGATGTCAGTAGTTAAGACTGAAGGGGTAGAAGAATTTATTGAGGTTTGAGAAAAGAAGATAAGGTACAAAATAGTCATTGTGAGGAGTTTAAAAACTAGCCTCATAAAAACACACTGTATGATTGTGTGGAAGAACTGAGCATCCAAATGAGTTTTTTGATAATGAATCTAAAATAAACTAGTCAGCTTGGGTGGTTTACTCCAAACAACTTTAGCAATTCTGTGCCAGCACCCCAAAAATGGTGGGGTTCATCTAGTGTTGGGATTTTCCAGGGGAAGATAATGAATGAGGATAGCAAGAAGAGAGTTGAAGCTATTTTGAGGGAATAATTAAATTACAGAGTATGAAATCTATATTGGACACTGAGGAGAGTAAAGATAGGTATGGAGTTAAGGATGGTGAAATAGAGGTAGAATAAATAGGTTGGGAGCACAAAAAAATTTAACACTAGTGTCTTTAGAACAAGTTAATTTATAGGATTTTGTGTAGTAATGACATGTTTGATACTGAGGTTTCAACAGTGTTACGATTTCCAGTAATGGTAATATCTAGGATGTGACCATGACAGTAGGTCACTGAACTGGAAGGAAGGAAATTATCACTGCAGCTGTGGAGGTCAAGAACTGGAAGACCAGGAGGTAGGTGTGGTTGGTAGCATGGATGTTAGGATGTTGGGTCAACACTGTGTTGTGATTGTTCTTTCTAAAAGCTCATGTGATCTTAAGATGCATTAATGAAGATATAGTAAGTAGAACAAGGGAGATGATAATTATGCTCTGTGGAACACTGGTAAGTCTTTAGTATTATATTCAATTCTGTGTGCTACACTTTAAAATAGATAATGCCAAACAGGAAAGGAATCCAGGGTAAGAGAAAAGAATAGTGAAGAAAATGTAAAATGTATCATAAAAGGAAGAGTTGAAGAGATTGGGGCACTTAGACCAGAAAAGAGAAAACCTTAGGGGAAACATGAGAGTTGTTTTCAAATATTTAAAGTGCTGTCATGTGGGGGAAAAAAATACTAGACTCATTCTGTCTAGTTTCTGAGTGAGAACTGATCAAAGACTAGGTGTTGCAGGAAGGATTATTTCAGCATGCTATAAAAAACAAAAACAAAAACAAAAAAACTTTTTTACAGTCAAAGTTGTCCAAAGACAAAATATATTTTCTTGGAAAACACTGAAGTATCATCATTAGAAGTGTTAATCTGGTAGGCATATTGATAAGGAGCCTCAAGAATCAGAGTTTAATGTCCTTTCAATTGGCCGCTGTCTACAGGGCATCAAAGTTCAGAACATTCTAGCATTCAAAATTACAGTTTTTAATATGGTGATGAATTCTTCCTGGTCTATGTATTTGGGTTGTGTGATACTATTTTACTTATTTTATTTCACCTTTTCAAGTATCAGTGACAAAGTGAGTGTGGTAGAGTTTAAAAATGATCAGACCTAGAATTAAAAGTGCCATGTTTGAACTCTAGCTATTCTGTTTATCAGTTCCTTAATTTCACTTAACTTCCCTTTTACACAGATACAACATGAGAATAATTGCTGGTTAAGGAGGCTATGAAAATATTTTTGAGGGAAGCAGAAGATATTATAAAGGTCAATAAAAAGTTATTAAGTTTTATATAGATTAGTGAATTTTCAAAAAGGGACTGGTGTAGATTAGATTTTCAGGACAGCATAACAAGATTCTAGTAGCTTGTACAAGCTCTCCAAGTTTTTCTGATATTCCTACTGATGAAGATAAGGTGAAAAAACAAACAAACAAAAAGATTGTAGACAAACCAATAGCCCTATTATCCACCATAAGTAATTGGTTCTTTTAATATTTGCAGCACCTGTAATAATTATTTTTTAAGTCAAGATATCCAGCCTGAGAATATTGGTTTTATGACATTTTACAAGATGAGGCGTATCAAAGCTAAGGTAGTAATGTGGTCACATCTTCAGGCTCAGGGCCACAAGGGAGCTTTTAAATATATAGAAGATAGTAGAAAACTAACTAACAGGCAGCCTATACCACCCTGGAGACTTTATATAATAATATGTAACTTTCTCTAGAAATCTTTCACATTTTTTACATTGACTGTCTCTGTTACAGTCTTCCTACACGACTTGAGAAAATGGAGAAAAAGGATTTAGAGTCACTCCACCAGTAATCCAAATTAATTAAGAAAACAAGATATTTTGCATAAGTTTGTCTCAGAGGTTTAGTATTGATTCATCAGCTGGGCAGAGCCTGGATATGCCTTGGGGTTAAGAGCCCTTGACTTGTAAGTAGAATAGCTTGGGTTTGAGATCTCTTCTATTGGGCATCTTTGGCCTATTTCTTTAGTGTTCTTGAGCTTAGTGATCTCCAACCTGGTAATAATTCCATTCTCACCTACCTTATGGTTCTAATGTGAAGATCAAAGTAGAAGGGGTAACATTTGGTGGAGGGGACTATAGGTAGACGTGTACACATATGTCATTTCTTTTCATTCCCCATAGATATTCTTCAAGGAAGTTATTGATTTGCATTCCACCCCCCCCCCAAGAAATGATTACTGAGGCTCAGAAATCTATGTAACCTACCAAAGGTCAAAAGCAATCACACAGCCACCTTTGAATCCTAGTTTACTAATTTCACAGCCAAAGATTTTTCCACAGCTCCAGAATGAAGCAGTGTGTGCCCGAGGTTGCAAACAGCAAAACATTTATTTGTTTCAGGAAAAACAAAAGGTTATCCCAGAAAGGGGGCATCATCATAGTATACTACTTGGTTCTGACGTGAATAATATTTACATAATTACAGCAAAGCAAATCCTGGTTACTTATCTAACTAAAAATAGGCATATTGGGAGGACAGGATTTTAGAAGATAAGGACAAAAATGAATAAACCGATAAGCGATGGTAGTAGCATATTATTAAAAAATTCATAGATAATTACTAAATGAATTGGCCAAAATGAAGACATTCAAAATAAGGAGCTATATTAGGAGTGGTGGGCACAGGAATAAGGAACTACTGGTTTCTGTTAAAGCTTTATATTGCTACTGAAATTTTAAACTATATCCATGTATTACATTGATAAACATACACAATGAAAGACAGAGAAAACTAAAAAGTTTAATGAGGCCACTTCATAACTATACTGCATTTTATGCTGGGCTTTGGGAGCATGGTAGAATTGATTTTGTTCTGCATGTTTTCATATTCTGACAGTTTGGAATATTTGGTGGCTATTAAGATTTCAAACAAGTGAGAGGCTATTAAGTCCCTATGAGGAGTCTTCTTATGTTTGCAAAGTTTGAAAAACTGAGTTCTTAAATGCCAGTATTTTTTTTAACCATTGCTTAGAGTTAAAAGAGCATGTTGTTTTTTCGGCTGCACAATTTGGGTTCAGGAGAAAAGTCAGAACAGGATAAATTTGGAATTCTATAGTAAGGCTGTATGAAATCTTGGTTATGATATGTCCAGAAATACTCCCGTATTTCACTTCCTTCAATGAGGGTGCCAAACTTCATTAGGTATTCCTGGAGTTTAGGTACAACTAATGATGAAGTGATGAGTGAAGTCCTTGAGGGCTGAAATTATATGACCAGGAAAAGACAAGTCTTTCCTGAATCACAGTATGAAAGTGACAGGTAAAGTATTGGGTCTCATGCCTGACCATATTCAGAAAGCACAGGAGAAAGAGGCATCTTTCGCTAAAGGCATCTGTCTATTTTTACTTGACAGACTGGTAAAATGAAAATATATGACAGTGAAGTTTATGCTTCCTAACTTTTACAGAGAAGGTTCCCTCCATGTACGTGTGTATGTATATGGAAGCATGCCCATGTGTGTGTATGATATACTTACATTCAAATATTCATGGTAAAAATTCATGACTGATTTTTTAACTTAACATACCAAAACTTATATATCTAACTACATATTGTCCTTTGGGGAATATTTCTCTTGGAAATATTTACACCTGTCCTAATATTCTCCCTAATTTTAGATGTCTTTTTTTTTTTTTAATTGCCTCCTTTGAAAACACATTTTCCAAAGACCATTGAAGATAGGTTTTGGAGAATCAATGATTTCTGGGAACAGCCAAAAGAATGCGGAATCAAGTTTTCTGAAGCTGAGTGAGCAACCTGAGTCATAGGTTTATGAGTAAATTATGAAGTTTGATGATCAAAGGTACGATTACATTTCTTGTTGGTCAAGTTAAAAATCCCCAAAGGAAATCCAAGAGCAAGTTCCACATGTGCTTTTAAAAATGGCATCATCCTTGGGTTATGTCTTGAGTTCTTAAAAACTGATCGTTTTCAGTTGAAAATTGTAATTTTGCTAACCACAACCTAAAAAAAAATCATTGTTAATCACGCCCTACACATTAATCCAGAAATATTGGCAAGAAATAAATGATATCAATATGAAAGATGAATTAAAGAGAGAAATGGCTAGAGCTAAAGAAATCAGCCAGGAGGCAGGCTGAAAGAGCAGCTTAGGTTGATAGCATGCAATGAGCCTCTGTTGGCCATTTTACCAACACCTATGGAGGACCTCCTAAGAAATCAAGACAAGAGCCAGGGGGTAGAAAGTGAATGGTTGATGACAATCTTTGCCTTCTTTGGTCCAGCTACTCCTGAAGGGAGATATCCTTAAACTTTATAATTAAG
This sequence comes from Halichoerus grypus, assembly GCF_964656455.1. Lineage (NCBI taxonomy): Eukaryota > Metazoa > Chordata > Mammalia > Carnivora > Phocidae > Halichoerus > Halichoerus grypus. Next base: position 55,979,623 of record NC_135716.1, read on the forward strand.
TGGGCCAATCAATACACTTTAAAAATTATTATTATTATTATTATTTTGGGGGGTGGTAATAGAGGAAGAGGAGGAGAGAGAAAGTGAAGACAGAAGACTGGGAGTACATAGAAATGAATGGAAAGGCTGAATCTACCCAGGGAAATTATCGTTACCTTTGAGAAAGATGAGAGAATTGGGAAAACAAACAATTTTTAAGAATTGGAGAAACAATTAATCCCATATTTCAAAGAGCTTCATTTTTGAAAAGAAAGGAAGAATTTTTTTTTTTTTTGAGAAGCTCATATTGTTCACTTACGTTTATGTTTCTAGGGTCACCTCAATACAAGAAGTTACAAGCTGAATGGCCTTTGCCCTAAAGGAGCTTACTGTTTGGGGCACCTGGGTGGCTTAGTCAGTTAAGTGTCCAACTCTGGATTTCTGCTTGGGTCATATCTCAGGGTCATGAGATTGAGTCCCGTGTCAGGCTTGGAGTTGGGTGTGGAGCCTGCTGGATTCTCTCTCTCCCTTGCCCTCTGCCCCTTCTTTCCCCATCCCACACACTCTCTCTCTCTAAAAAAAAAAATTAAAAAAAAAAAAGAGCTTACTGTTTAACATCAAACACATTTTTATTTCCATAAGCTTTCTAAAATAGGTACGATTATTCTTCTCATTTTCTAGATGGGAAATCTGGGGATTAGCTAATTTAAACTTGCTCAAGCAGTGAGTTTCAGAGCTAGAATTTGATCCCATTCTTTTTGATTTCAGAGTACAAGTCCTGGAATAACCTTGTTATAATATACTTTCCAGATTTCTTGCATTTTCTGCAACCTAAATTTCGTTATATATTCCTCATATCTCTTGTAATGGAAAAATATACCAGAAGAGAAACCTAAGACAGTTTCTAAGAATATAGATTTCAACTTAATCAGCTTGATAAAACTAATAATGAACTTTACACAACTTGTCCATATTGTCTTGAAATGAAACAAATTCAATGCTTCATTCCATGTTTATCTGTAAAACACAAACTAATAATGCTTATCATTGTCATCAGTAAAATATTTCTTTAAATAAGAAGACATTCAATCAATACTAGCTATAAGACAAATACAGATTTCTAACTGGGAATTATATCAGAAAAGTCTGTGCAATTTCAGTACACTCTAAATACTATTTATTTGTCCCCGATCTGTGTACCAAACAAAATCTTAATGTTATTGCTTTTGCTTATCACTTTTACTCATAGCATCTCTTTGAACTAAGTTAATAGTACTATCTGCATGGTGCTTTCTACTTATTAAACACTTGAATTATTAAAGTCTTTCTTTATCTTTCTTAGTACCACTGGTGGCGATGTCAGCACTAATCTACCCTTCACTCCAGGTAAAAGTTACTATTTCTTTTGTTTTCCTAAAACAAAAGTTATTTTGCACACAGTGAGTTAGAGGGGAGGCATAAGAATGTCAAGAGGAAGGTTAAGAGTTCTACATCCCTTCTTATGAGAAGATATTACTTTCATGGATAATCTGCATGGATAGTCTCATAACCATAGAATCATATAGCTGGAATAAAAATGACAGATCATCAAGTCAATGTTACACTAATACAGGAAGCCCTTCTTCAGCAATCCTGAAATAAGCTTCAGCAAGAACAACTGAAATTGGAAATTCCTGTCTTTTGAATGGCACCCGTCATTTTTGAAGATTAACATTAACTGAATGAACATGTTTCTTATGTGATTGGACATCAGTTTCATTGATGCTTAACTTTTTTAAGCCAGTAAGCTCAACTGAAAAAAAAAGTGGGTGCAATAGTTAACTCCTTTTGATACTTTCCCCTGGGGAAGGTGTTTTAAGAGATATTAATTATAACTTGAGAAAAGTCTTCACAACCATTAAAAGCAACTATTGGCAATTCATCTTCTACTCGTCACCTTCCTCATAATTATCTCAAAGTCATGAAGTTTATATTTCTAAGACCAATGGCATGCTATTTTAGGACTGTACCCAAGAAAATGATTTTAAGAAGTAGCATTGATGTTGTATTTGCATTTGTATGAAATTAAAACTAAAGATGGGTTTAAAAAATTACTGGAGGTATACCCAATCTGATATTTCATGGTAATGCTGTCAGAATTTCAAAGGTTTCTTACATGTTTAATGAACCACCTCACATGGTGTTTAAACGTTTTTCACCTTTTTAACAAGGCTTCACAGATATTATGAAATTGACATGATCTGTTAAGAATTAATGTAGCAATTTGACATACTCTTGAAATTTCAAGCGTAGTCTAATTATTAAGCAAGTTAAAAAGAAAAAAAAACCCTGAAGATTATGCAAAACCGTTCCTAAAGCTGGAAAGGGAGATTCTTAAGCATTATTTCAATATGCAAGCTTTCGTTTCCATAAACCTGAAAAAAAGCATTGTCATCGTCATTTAATCTGTTTCTGTTAGCCTGGACAATGGGCCACAGAATGAATTAGACACTCTGTGGAACATCCAGGATTGGTTTTAAGGTCAACGTGGATCATTTGAACCATCAGTAAAAACGATGAAAAATTACAGTTTTTAGATATCGTTTTAGTTGTTCCACATTGCGTGTGTGCATGTGTAAATACGAGGCAGTGGCTTTAAGAAAGCAATGAGAAGAGTTGGGGATGATAAAGCTAATTAGATCAACCCATCTGGATGATTTAGTCTCCTATGAGTGTTTCTTGCCCTGAATCATCTGGCTTGTCTGTCTAATGACTAATCACAACCTCCTTCTACATTCTTTGCCTCCTAGACCCAGCCAGACTCGCCATGCAGTTGGTTGTAGCTTTGCCTCGGGACTATTGGCTCGGCCATCGTGGTACAGCGACCCCCAAGAGGGTTTGTGGGACACAGGATTTTCAGTGCTAAACCTGAGACAGTCCTGCATGTGGGTGCTGTCAGAAGCCAAGCATATTGGCTGCTTTTTATGGTATCTGCTTCAGGTCTGCTGTTCTGAATCACAGAATTTCAACTGAAATCAATGCTTTATTTTACTGAAAAATATATTATCTTACAATAAGAATATAGAAGTCCTTCTCTATTTAAAAGCAAACAGAGAAAGGGAGAAGCCAAGGAAGGCTCTGTATTTCATCTGGCCATCTTTTTTGCCTTGGAAAACTTGTGGATCATGAGGCAGTGGTCATTGCTCCGTTCATCCTGATGATTTTTGATTAAACAAATCATGCTCGGCAAAGGTTGTGAACCCACCCAAATCATCAAACAGCACCAACACAGTAAGCCACATTTTGAAGTGTGTGTCCCATCTCAATACCCCCTCCCAGCCCAATATTCCAGTTTCTGCTCTGGGTAGGTAGCCTGTAAATAAACCAAAGGTTGCGACAGGCATATGTGAGAAATAAATAAATAAATAAATAAAATTCATTTGGAAGGTTTTTGTTTTCTTCGTTTTCTTATTTTCTCCCCTCCTTTAAATAGGTAGTTCATTTTATTTTAATGGTCATGTCTCGGATCCAGCAGGCAAACCTTTCTTACTGATGGGGTCTCTACTTAACCGGTGTCTCTATCATCAGCCTGACCTTGCCGCTCTCTCTAGAGCCATTATACCCTGGGCGCTGGCTTATTTTCATACAGCAGCCCCCTCTGCTTGATCCCACTTCATCTACTTCACGGACACAGACATTTGTTGGGCTTATTAGCTCAGCAGGAGCCTTATCATATTTTGTATCTGAGGCTGTTGGAGATGTCAGGAGATGGAAATGCTGTGTAGCTTTTTATCCTCCTTTCTTTCACTTCCTCCTTGAGCCCAACACTGCATTTGGATTCAGAACTCTCTTCTACTAGCTGCTGAGATCTCTTTAAATATGTCGAGCTTTGCCATCTGTACCAATAACACTGCAAAGGCTTAGCCATGATTAGGCTGTCAAGATTTATTAAGTTAAAAAGTATCAAAGTTTCTTGCTGCAACCCCAGACCTTTTAAGAGTCTACCTTCTTTGGAGTCCCTTCCCCCTCCTCTCTAACATTACAGTCAACGTGCTTTGCTTGACCTTGACCAACATCTGCACCCAGGGAACACTAATGAATTTGGGCCAATTCATCTCTAAACTCCAAATTTAATCAAGCTGACGTGCCAGAGAAAGCAGACTATAATTAACTTCTAGCATTTTAGGTAATCTGTAAATTTTCATAAATTTTACCTGATAGGTTTTTACCATGCTTAACATTTCAGTTTTCTTTAAGAAGACACAATGTTAAGCTAATAATGCATATTTGGTAGCTAATTTTCAGTATTAGAGAAGTGAGTGTGTGTATGTGTGTATTCTTAATTTTAGAGTCATACTGAAATTAAGTATCAGTCTTTGCTATGCAATAACAACCCACACAAACTGCAAAGCTGTTACAAGTTTATTCCATTGTTTTGTTTGTTTTGCAGGTATCTGTTGTAATCATTTTAATAAATTCACACAGACATGGATGTACACGATTATAAGTAAGTTGTGAAATCATGTACTTAACCATTTATCATTTGACCATCACACTATTAGAGAATGGGTAGTATCATTCTTGTAAGATGTTATTGCATTTTGTTGTTGTTGTTGTTACTTAAACAGGAATGTCTCTAATTTGACAGAAACTCCCATGTTCCCAAATGAATTGAGCAGTTCCCATGGATTCATTTATTAAGTCATTAATTATTCTCAGCTCAAATCATAATCCAGTTTTTCCTTAATAAACTTATACTTGATGTCTGTGCAAGTTTGTTAGAGAAAGTAAGTCTGCATGTGTTTGTCACTAAATTAGAATAATACAATCTTTAAAAATGTTGTCTTTATTTCACTTCTATTATGTCTATACTGGTGTTGTGTTTGAAAATGAGAACAGTGGTATATAGTACAAAATCTTTAATTTCCAAAGTACTCTGCATTGCAGGAAAAAAACATAACAGTATTTTATTGCCATTTAATATCCTACTTTCTAGAAACAAATCCAAAATTTAAGCATGCTTTTTTATGAATGGTACATGGTAAGTATCGAAAACTGTTTGGTGCTGTAATGAACATAGAAAAAAATCTGTACAAATTTTCCAATAACTGCTTCTAAAAATAAAGGAAATTAAAACTAAACTGAATTCAAGGAACACATTTTTTAAGTATTGTGTTCTTCAGTGAAGAAATTTCCAATTCATGTCATAGAAAACTCTATTGAGCACACATTTTTAAACATGATACACATAAGGGCTAACCTCACATGTCTATACTGGCTAAGAAGAATTCAAATTTTAATTAAATATTTGCGTACAATTTATTATAATATTGTTGAAATGAGTTTTAGTCTTAGTGATGTGCTTTTTACATGACAGAAAATTTTGTTAGAACTTACCCGAGGACCATAACATATATAACTATTAATCTTGTATGACAAAATTTTGGTCATTTGGAAGAAATGGAAGTTTAAATGATGCAATCGGAATAGTATATTCTAATAAAAATATTTATTTAAAAATACTTTTTTGGAGTTAAACCTAATTGTGACATTAAAAAAAATCTAGGATATTCCTCTATGCTTTTAGCAACTGTTAAAATCCTCTCAATTTTTTTCAAGAGCCAACATTTTTTTCATTCAATAAAAATAATATTATTTTCTTCTAATTTCAAAAAGAGGTATGCCAAGAATGGAATTGCTCACCTACCATTCACCTTTAAATCTTTAATGAGTTCATTTAGCCAAGACCTTCATAATCAAATTTTATCTTGTGGCAACGGATATCAAATAACAAGTAAAAAACTCTGTGCTTTATTTTATTCCTTTTCAGTAGTTATGTTGTTAGTATCTAAATAAAAAATTCCTTCATTTAATGTTCTTCATATAAAGAGCTTTAGGTAAATGCATTTACTAACGTATGTGAGAAATTGAAAAATGAGGTGCCAAAATTTGACAAAACTTTCTTTAACTTGAACCATACATTTTTGGTAAGGTGGTATTAACAATGGAGGCAATCCTTTTTTTTATTCCTCTTTTATGGCTTTGTTCATAAAATCACATTGTTCTATTAAAGGCACAAAAGAATGTAAATGGTAGGAATGATGTCAAGTAGGTAAGGGTAGGAGATGGAGAATTTCTTTATTTGTTTCCATTTTGTTTCCTTGATCTTATATGTTTTGGTTTTAAAGCCCTAGTCTGGGATAAAAATTGCGTGGAAGAGAAAAATTCTGTGTTAATTGGCACCAATATTAAATTAGTGATTCTGGTGGAGTGAAAAACATGTTACATTTATAAGGTCTGCAGGTGCTATATTAATGTCATCATTCTCACTCAATTGGTGGATAACCCTAAAATGCCTAAGGAATTACTAAAGATGTTCCAGGTCTAATGTAAACAGTAGACTTGTGCTTTCTAGAGATTTTCATATGTAGAAAAATGTCTTACTTGGGTTTGTATTTGTTTAATATTCACTAAGGAGTCATGTATAACTGGCTGGGAAACACCGATAGGGAATCCTGATAGTGTTTCTGTTTCTATAGAGGGATTTTTTTTTTTTTCTTTTTCTGGCGTGTGGGTGCTATTTACATGGCACGGTCCAAGTTATCTGAGTGGGGGTTAAGGCTGAAAGCAATGTCAGCAAAATCTCTGTTATTTGCACGCTAACAGGAATGACGAAAGGTATTGCTGTAGTACATTCCAGTGTATGGCGCTGTCACATACCTTTTCTCATTTGATCCTTACGAAAATTTTGTAAAATGTTGAAGATCTTCAAGATGCCTTACAAAATCAAAAGCAGGAAGTCCAGCGTCACATGGAGATGTGTGTTCAGGTCTTGCCTCTAGCCCTAGTTTATTTAACCTGTCTAGGGTTACATATCATCCTCTATACTCAGGATAAATGTTGCCAGGATTAAACGTGCTAAAGTGTGTAAAGCATTTACATAGTGTCTGGCATGCACATTAGCCACTCTCAGTATTTGAAGACTGGGACCATGTATTTTTGACTTTGTTCTCTCAGTTCCTTGTTTAGTACCTAGTAGAGTGCATAGGAGTCCAGTGGATGTTTGTTGAGTAAATGAATTTTAAAAAGTTAAAACTGAGAGTAATAGAGCCAAATGATTTATTTAAGCTTATGCACCTGGGAAGCAGCAGACCTGAGAATCAAGTCCATGTTTTCTAAAGTCCAAGGTTTGCCCTGTTGGTTGCTTGTGCTGGGGAATGTAACCACTGCCCTGCCTTCCTATCTTAGGGGGTGGTATTACCCTCTACCAACGAATCCACTGATCACCGCGTGAACTTTTTACTGCCCCAGCATCTGCACCAAGGATATCTAGTAGTTATTTGTTGTTTCAAATCTTCAGCAAAGAATAAAATCCAGCAGGAAATTATAAACACCCAAGCACATAGCCCAAGAAGTTGCTCAAACTTATGCCATGGTGACGCCTATATTACCAACTTTGCTTCCAGCCTTCCTGCTCTGATAAATGTCAGCTAATCGTAGATGTATTGTAAGGACTTTTCAAAATAATCCTTTTCATAGAACACATCATGCTCTTAAAGAATAAGAGAAGAATCTCTATTTGGTTATAAAACCGCAAGAGCCAGAAGCATGTGTGTTATTTCACATTGTGGGAAAAGCTTAAGATTCCTAAGGCACTTGTGCCTGGAACCCCACATACAGAAACCAAACCTTAAGGAGAATTTGGGGAGCCACAACTCCATAAACATAAACACAGCATCAAGATTACTAACTTTAAGGCCAATCACCCTCAGGATGGTATACAACAAAAAACAGCAACGGTATTAACAACAACAAGCCTCACTACCATCAACGGCAACAAAACCAAAAAATAAAACAAAACCATGCAAGAAAGAAAACAGAGAAGCAAGGAACCTGAAAGTTTCAGTCATCGTAATCTCCTTAAGATGAATTTCTCTTTTATTTTCATGTGATTTACTTGGAAAATACAATTATATTCATAATCCTTTCCAGTATTTTTTAAAGCTAAACTTCACATGATCAAGATAGTCAGTTAAAATGATCACTTGAGTAGAGATGAATAGCTCTCATGGAATTCTCAATATGTGACACACAAAAAAATTTTTTATTGTAGTCATCCAATTCTAGCAAAGTACCTATAGTGCTGATTAAATCAACCAGAGATTAAAGCATGTAGAAGAAATATCTACTTTTTTATATATAGGATGACTATAAACTTCTAGATTTGAAAATCTTTATTAGAAGAAAGCGAAAGACCTATCTTTATGGTTGCTCCATCTTTTATTCAAAGATGGGAGCCAGCAAGATATTGAGAGAGGAGGGGGAAAAAAAGGATTGACTCCGTGCTATGTGTTCAGCAAAAAGGGCTTTGGACCAAAAATAATAATAAAAGGTCACAGTTCAAATTAAACTGCCAGGCAGTCTCTACATGACCTGCTCATTATATATTTATTGTTTCTTGACTATGGAAAAATGATCATTATCATCATGGTTTTCACCTGGCTTTCAAAAATGAATGCACATTATCTTTTGCATTATCTAAATAGAATAGGCTATGTTCCATGCGGTTGCTAAACTTAAAATGATAGAATGTTCATTTAGCCCGTCTGTCTTACCCATCTCTTCTCCCCCCCCCCGCGCCACCCCCACCGCCTTCTGTTGGGAGGGAAGAAAAGGGGAGACGGTCTTTTTCCTTTGGCAGGCTGGTAAGCAAGCAGTTTCAGCAACCAATGCCGGTGTCATCTCATGAGTCAGCAAGACACATTTATCGCTTTCTTGGAGAGGGGCTAACTTGATTACCCCCCAGGGCTTTAACCTCCTCTGGCACAGTGCCAATGGAGTTTGACCAGGTCCCCAAACCTCCGGCCAAGATCGAATCTCACAGCTCTGTGGAGCCTCCTACGGTGTCTGCAATACCACACAGACCACTTGTTTATATGGCTAAACGTGGTCTCTCATTTCCCACTTAGGGCTGATGTTTAAACAAAAAAAGCGTTAAAAAAAAAACAAAAAACAGCTAAACTTCCAATTTCCGAGACATGCACTAAAAATGAAAGTGACAAACTAAATATGATTTTAAAGTACTTCATTGTACACTTGCATCTATTGTCTTCAACCCAAATTGAAAAAACACAGGTATTTTGCAATATGCAGCTTAGGTCTGCCATCTAGTTTTTTGATGTTCAGGGTTAAATTTAAATCCACATGGCCTGGTTACCAATCTCCACAGTTGCACCCAGGCAGGACTAGCAAAGATTGATGATTGTGATTGCGAGATTAATCCTGTAATGTTTACAAGACTCCTGAGCTGAAACCTGGTTGGTCATATCATGCTATCCAGAGAAGGCCGCTTGGCTTGCCGGGGTAATTTCTTCTGATGCAGTAAATAACTAAGCATAATGAAAATACCCTGATGTATTCCACTGCCTGATTGATGCTCTGCATGGGATACGGTAAAAGCAGTGCACTTCCTATCACAAATTTACATATACAAACCAGCAGAAGACGCATGATAATGTCAGCATCCTGCAGAAGCCCTGGGATGCTACACAGTTTTATAGCAGTTATGAATTACTGTTGACCTTTCTGGCCTCTCCTACCAGTGTGCTAGACTTGAGCATATTGAAACTCATCAGTCTGAAGCAGTCATTCTTTACATAATTATGGCTATTTGTGTGGGGGGAGGGCAGTGTTTCTTTTATTGTTAAGAATTAGCATTAAGGGATAGCACTGCTGTGACCTAGGACCGTCTCTGATGCTTTATACGCATTTTAATAAAAGCAGGAAAAGGACGCTGAAAATACTTCAGTGTGTTTTCCAAACACAATCATACCAAAACAGAAATGCTAACTGCTTTTCAGTATTTCGTTAAGCATCAGAGAAACACAATCCTGGCAGCTCGTATTCATTTTTTTTTTTCTTTTTAATGTAATGGTTCTCGAAGATACTTAAGCCAAATTTGCTTGTTGCATTTTGTGTCCCTGTGAACTGGAAAACTAGTTGGTGAGACAGAAGAAGACTTTTGAGTCCGTATATAGATTAAATTTTTGAATTGGTGTAGATGTATTACTGCACACAGCTCCATACTTCATACTAAATATGTGAATAATCAGGCTTTCAGAACATCACTAAATGCAGCTCCTTATTATCATTTGCATTTTAATGTCCTTAAAATTATTACACTAAGGGAAATGTTTTTGATACATTACAGCATTTCCTCTAAATGTGTGATTATGTTAATGAGTTTTCAATCAGTATCCTAGCCTGACACCGTAAGAAAATTTATGCAAAGTTCATACCCTGTCAGGGCCTTTAATCAGGACCATTTATTAGAGCTCTGCCTTCTTTGATGGTTGTTGCTGCCTTTATTAAATATACTGACTTGGCCATCTGAAGAAAAGGACAATAAAAGGTTACTGGGATGAAAGCATGAATGCTATTTGCTCATGTTTCCTTTATAGACACTTCTTCAATAATTAAGGAAGAGCTTTCTTTGGCCTTTAGGCTTTTGAAGTGCATATCAAACAGAACAGTTCTTGTTTTTATGAAATACGTAATACCTACATTTAGTCTTAAACACAAGTAAACTAACTTAGAGTTTGTAAGCACAAGAACACACACACACACACACACACACACACGTAATTTTTTTTTCCTCTACCAAGAAAAATCACAACAATCTGGCCAAATATGTGATGTTACGTCACTGGATTTTTTTTTCCTAAGGAGACCAGATATGCTTTAAATCATATAGAAAATAATTAAATTAAAACTGCTGCCCTTGTTTTTCCTGATGAAAGGTAGATAGCTTTGGCTTTCCTATTCTTCCATATAGGGACTTAGGCTGGGTTGGGGTTCTAGTATATTAACGAGTTGTGAATTTGACAAAACAGCTTTCGGTGAAAGAGGTGTGTTTTTTAGCGTCCGCCATTAGCACTAGTGACTTTCAACAATTAGTTAATACACTGCCTATAAATTTATACAAGGGTTGAAACTGACATGAACGGTACCATTTTTCTGGATTACATGCAGAGAAAAACAAAACAAACAGAAGCCCTAGCTAAGCAGTATTGACAACCTGGGGTTTGCATACAAATTCAATATGAGAAAACAGACTCACTTCAGTGAAATACAAATAAACAACAAATTCTGTTTTAACATGTCTAAATAGGAAGGAGGTGACTGACAGACTTGGGTCTCCTAGGAAAGCCATTAGTTGAGAACTTGATAGGAAAACGTTTGATTTGAATGCACGTGGTGTTTCCCCTCAGGGGGTGAACTGAGTGGTACAGGGGGATTCACAGGCACCCTTTCACTGAACATGCCTGCTGGGCCCTACCTTAGAAAATGAAATCTGTAGGGTCTCCTAATACTAGCAAGTGTATAACTCTATCATCAATTTGGAAGGCATAGTAATTATAGTTGTCTGCTGATTGCTCATTTTCTTAACTCCCTTACATTGAACTCTCTTTCCTTCTATCCACATTTTAGAGGCAATTTTATAGCTAGAATTGTGTCCGCCTTCATGTAAAAATTAGTTTTTGGGTTCACATTATTTGTCAATTGCAAAAAATATTCACATCCCTCCTAAGGCAACTTCGAACACGTTTATTTAAACGAAGATGGCTTGTTGTCTAAGAGTTAGTAAGTGAATTAATTATGGCGCACTTCCCAAATTTTTTCTCTCCCCATTTAACATGGTATCCATATCTACCTATTCAAGTGTAGAAACAGCAACTGCTAAGTCTATAATATCGTACCTGGAATCGCTCTGATTTTTTTTGACTGGTGATGCCTATTATACTTGCCATGTGAAAAAATAAGCCTTATATAGACAGGATGCTAATTCACTAATTTGGATTTTTAAAAATACAAAAAATAGGTAAAGTGAATTGTTGGTTATATTGATTATTTTTTTGGACCCAGAAATTCATAGTAACAAAAGTTATAACATTAGTCATGCTATGAATTTAAGCAGTGGTGCACAAAAGAATTGGCATTTAAAGGCATTCTGAGTTAATCACATTTACGTAGGAATGAAATTAGTTTAAAGAAAATCTTAGTAAATGAACACTTTGACATCAGCATTGTGTTTAATTTTATGCATGTGTTTCCGATATCGTGCATAATGTAACAATCATTTTCTCTGACTGCTGGTCCATCTGCAGCCCCTCCCCCCTTACCTTCACCCTGCCAACACACACACAACACACACACACACACACACACACACACCGGCCGACCACATGAATCAAGACGTGTTTACTGGTTTGTAGAAGAAATATATAGAATGCATCTCCAAGCACATCACAACAGCCCATATCACGTCTCTGTTATTATCTTCAATATATTATTATAGAGTACTGAATTATTATTTCACTTATTTTGGAGTTAGGAATATATATGTCTTTGGTTTTATCAAATAAAAAGGAATATGGCACTTCGATTCACAGGGAAGGATGCAGAGAGCATGCATGAATATTAAAACTAATAAACCTTGCCGACAAGATATATATTTTTGGCATTAGGTATTTATTCCGACCACTCTGTATATCTGGGCAAATATTCAGAATATTTCTAAATATGTACATGGAGACAGAATGCGTGTACACAGAGCTTCTCCTCTCCCTTCCCCCTCCCACATGCTGGAGTCTTATGAGGTGAACAATAAGAATGAAAATCAGCTCCTGCAAAAGGCAGGAGCAATCCCATGATTCCATCGGAGCCAATCACTTAACATATCATTCATAATGCTAGCCTGCTCCCATCATCCTTGCCCTGTCAGGAGTATCTTTCTTCATTTTCTTCTGCTCCTCAGTTCCAAGAAAGTGGAACCACTGTATCATTTACTGTCCACAACCTAAGCTGCTGATTTAAGGGTTGATTTGTTATTTTCCATAATGTCCTGTACAATTCTTTTTGATTTCAATGCAAAGTTTAAGTTGGAGAAAAACCTTGGATAATTTTGACAGTGGAAGGTTTGGATAAGATTAAATTTATTCTATCGCTTTGAATTGCTCTATATGGTTTTGGGCATTTTAAAAGATTTAAATAAGTGTTTTATGGTAAGTGGTCCTTTTCTCATTCGAGACTATTACACACTAAGTGAACAAAACAAATGACCTCAGATATCTTTAGCACAAGTTAAAGGAAATCTTTCTTATCACTGAAAATTGGTGACTCAAAAGTGTCTATAATGAGAAGGAAAAACATTTATTCACCATATCCTGAAATAGTTATGGTCCCATTATGTCTAACAAGGCCTCCTGAAGGCAAATTCGTTATAATTTGTATCTTTTCTTATTATTTTTCACAGTGGACAGTGATGACTCTCTGACTTAAAACCTAATCACCAGTGCCTATTAAATTTGGGTTTATACGTTGCTGAAGGTAGAACTGATTATCATAGCGAATGAAATACTTGTCTGGCCTATTCCCAGAGGGCAAAAAGTCATTCTTCAAGGTGATGCATCTCATTTGAGGAATACATTAACAATTGAAGGCAGTTAAAAATACATGTGAACTCCCAGTCAGGCAGATCTGAGGTTGACCACATATATTTACGGGCTGACTCTTGCCTCATTCAGGGAGGAAAACTGTGATATGGAAGGCTGATTTCTGCAACACACCATACTTTCATTTACAGCTCTCATGTAGCATGTGGATCATGTATGCTTAGCAAATATTTAGATTCTTAACACTCTGTATAGGCTTGGTATGCTTTTGTACACGTTCAAGTTATAGAAAAAATATTAGAAAGGAGAAGTCCCAGCCGCATGAAAAGTCAACATTTTTAATTAAAATAAATCTCTCATTTCAAAAATGTACTATGACTCAAACGATATCAGTGCAGTTGTATAAGCATGGGTCCAAAAGCTTACCAGAAAATGCATGAGGTCTAAATTATTTAAAAGACAGAATTATTGGTAACATAGAACAGGTTGGATAATGATTTTCTAAATTAGATTGGCATCCACAGTCAAACAGATAAGATGCGATGTGATTAAAAGCTACCAATGTCCGTTAACATGCTTTTGCATTTTCAATTTGCGATTTTTTTGGTACAAAAAAATATCAGAATTTGAAAGTGAAATTATAACTCACTGAAAATGAAGAGATGATTCAAACTTAACGATATACTTTTCAGTCTTTATCACTCCTAAAATAGTCTAAACAAATCCAAGAGTCTTCATAGTTTTCAGATACGTATTGCTTTAAATGCCAATAAACCACACAGAAATACCAGTAATAAACTAATTTACGAGTAAGTTAATTTATGAAAAGTAAAAATTTGTATTAAAAAAGTAAAACTGTACATTTATTCGTAGGGTTTGGAGCCTCCCATAGCAAAAAAATATACATGTATAGCAATTTTTCAGAATGCTTTTTTCATGCATTAGCTCAATTAGTTACCACAAGGACTCTGGGAGTATGGACAGAGATGTCCCATTGGTGTGCAAACTGAATTTCAGAGAGGATATGCAACTCACCCAACACCCGGAATCCAGAACGTAGCAGGGCTGGGACTCAAGATCTAATCTTTGGACTTCTGGTTCAGTGCTCATTCTTCTAAGCCACACTGCTCTTTTTTCGTCAAGTAAAGAGACTGTGAACATATTTCACTCTGTATGATGTATAGGTTTATTGGGAGAGTGACACAACGGAGCAGTGAAGTGCAAACCATAGAACGGAAGTCATGCATAAAGCTGTATAAGAAATATGTATATTGAAGTCCCATTTCATGAAGATACTAGGGCCATGTGGTTTTCTATTTTATTTATGAGCACATTGTTATTCCTATATTATTATTACTATTATTGTTTACCTTCTCTGATATGCCATATTGTTTTAAATAAATTGTGCCACGGGCAGTATGGAACATGAATGGTGCACTTTGATTAAAAAAAGGAAAAAGGAGCATTATTGAGGCTCAAGTGCTAAGCTCCTCCCTTGCCACAACCTGAGGGCATTCCAGGTTCATCATGGAGGGAATGCATTTCTGTCTCTAAGGAGGGCATCCTTTTCAGCTGTGTTGTAAAAGCTGCGACCAGAAATGGCAGTGATTGAGGATTTGAAGAAGTGAGGGAGATAGAGCAAACAACCACAGGAGCCCCCATTGCCCTGAATGAAACCTCCTGGTTTGACATTCTGTTTGAATCGATTTTGAAAAGCCTGACATTTCCTAATTCATTTCAAAGTCATTAAAAAGAATATAAAAATTTTTAAATAAAAAGGAAAACTACTAGAAAGGATATGTAAAATATCTTCAAATATGATATTCTTGGCCATTTCTATTTTTCAATGTGCATTCAAATCTGATTCTTATGATATTTCAGTTTCCTTTGAATAACCAGCTGTTGGATGTTTTACCATTTGCCTCTGTTAATTTATAATATTAAAGCATTTTACTTAATAATTAATTTTTAGTTTAAAAAGGTTATTAGGAAAATTGATCATACCATTTTACTTCCTAAATTAATTTATAAAACAATATTATATTAATAACGTGACTCTTATTTTGAAAAATAAAATTAGAAGTACTTAAGAAGGATTTTGTATGAAACACGGTTAACCAAAGATAATCTTTACAGATAAAGAAAGGCAGTGTAGCACATCCCTGAAGAATATGGCCTCTGGAGTCAAATGCCTGCATTCAAATCCTGCCATGAGACAGGATCTCTGTGCGTTGATTTTCTGATCTATAAAATAGAGGAAAGTATAAAATCCTATTCCATACAGTTGTTGTGAGGATTACATGCAAATGTTTAGAACAGTGCCTAGAAAATATAAAATACTCAATATGTCTTAACTTTTCAAGAAAGATCCAGGTACATCTCGTTTTACTGCACTTCATTTTATTGTACTTCACAGATGCTATGTTTTTTGCACATTGAAGGTGGTGGCCACCCTGCATCTAGCAGGTCTGTTGGTCCCATTTTCCCACCAGCATCTGCTCACTTTCGTGTCTCTGTGTCATGTTTTTTGGTAATTCTCACAATCTTTCAAACTTTTTCACTATTACTAATTTTTTTGTGTGTGGTGATCTGTGATCTCTGATGTTGGTATTATAATTGTCTTGGGGCACCACGAACTGCTCCACCAACGAGCCGTTTTCCATCTATCTCTCCCTCTCTTCTGGCCTCTCCATTCCCCGAGACACAATAATATTGAAATGAGGCCAGTTAATAACCCTACAATGGCCTCTAAGTGTTCTAATGAAAGGAAGAGTTGCATGTCTTTCATCTTAAATCAAAAGCTAGAAATGATTAAGCTTAGTGAGGAAGGCACGTCAAAAGTTGAGAGAGGCCAAAAGCTCATCCTCTTGTGCCAAATGGTTAGCCAAGTTATGAATGCAAAGGAAATATTCTTGAAGGAAATTAAAAGTGTTACTCTGGTGAACACACAAATGATAATAAGAAAGTGGAACAACCTTATTGCTGGCATGGAGAAACTCTGAGTGGTTTGGTTAGAAGATCAAACCAGTCACAACAGTCCCTTAAACCAAAGCCTAATCCAGAGCAAGGCCCTGACTCTTTTCAATTCTATGAAGGCTGAGGGAGGTGAGGAAGCTGCAGAAGAAAAGCTTAAAGCTGGCAGAGGCTGGTTCATGAGATTTAAGAAGCCATCACCAAACATCAAAGTGCAAGGGGAAGCAGCCAGTGCTGATGTGGAGGCCGCAGCAAGTTCTCCAGAAGATCCAGCTAAGGTAATTAACGAGGGTGGCTACACTAAACAACAGATCTTCAATGGAGATGAAACAGTCTTCTACTGGGAGAAGATGCCATCTAGGACTCTCATAGCCAGAGAGGAGAAGTCAGTGCCTGGCTTCAAAGTTTCAAAGGAGAGGCTGCCTCTCTTGTCAGGAGCTAATGCAGCTGGTGACTTTAAGTTGAAATCAATGCTCACTGACCATTTCAAAAATCCCAGGGCCCTTCAAAATTATGAGAAATCTACTCTGCCTGTGCTAGAAAAATGGAACAACAAAGCCTGATTGACAGCACATCTGTTTACAACATGGTTTATTGACTATTCTAAGCTCACCGTTGAGACCTAGTGCTCAGAAAAAAGATTTCTTTCAAAATATGACTGCTAATTGACAATACGCCCAGTCACCCAAGAGCTCTGATGGAGATGGGCAACAAGGTTATTGCTGTTTTCATGGCAGGTAATACATCTATTCTACAACCCATGGACCAAGGACTAAGTCTGACTTTCAAGTCTTATTATTTGAGAAATACATTGTGTAAGGCTGTAGCTGCCATACATTATAATTCCTTTGATGGATCTGGGCAAGGTAAACTGAAAACCTTCTAGAAAGGATTCACTGTTCTAGATGACATTCAAAGCATCTTCTGTCATGGGAAGAGGCCAAAATATCAACATTAGCATGAGTGTGGAAGCGGTTGACTCCAACCCTCATGGATGACTTTGAGGGGTTCAAGACTTCAGTGGAGGAAGTAACTGCAGATGTGGTGAAAATAGCAAGAGAACTAGAATTAGAAGTGGAGCCTGAAGATGTGATTGGACTGATGCAACATCATGATAAAACTGGAATGGATGAGGAGTTCCTTCTTTTCATGAGCAGAAAAAGGTGTTTCTTGAGATGGAATCTACTCCTGGTGAAGATGTTGTGAAGACACTGTCATGATTGTTGAAATGACAACAAAGGAATTAGAATATTACATAAACATTGCTGATAAAGCAGCGGCAGGGTTTGAGAGGATTGACTGCAAGTCTGAACATAGGTCAAATGCTATCAAACAACATCAGACATTAAAGAGAAATCTTTCATGCAAGGAAGAGTCAATTGATGCAGCCAACTTGATTGCTGTCTTATTTTTAGAAATTGCCACAGATGCCCCAACCTGAAGCAACCACTACCTTAATCAGAAGGTAGCCATCAACATCAAGGTAAGACCCTTCACCAGCAAAAAGATTACAACTCACTGAAAACTCAGACAATGGTTAGCATTTTTGGCAATAAAATATTTTTTAGTTAAGATATATATATATATATATATATATATATATACACACACACATATATATCTTATTTATATGTCTATTTTTTCAGACGTAATGCTATTGCACACTTAATAGACTACAGTATATTGCAAATGTAACTTATATATACACTGGGAAGCCAAAAAACTCATTTGACTCACTTTATTATAATATTTGCTTTATTGTGGTGGTCTGGAATGAGACCTGCAATATCTCTGAGGTATGCCTGTACATTTAAGTGGTGTTATAATATAATTGAGCCCAAGGTACTCTTGTCCCAAGAAAGGGTAGGAGTTTTAGAGATTCTAGAAAGAAGTACAGTTTATAGTGAAAGAAGTAGGAAATAGGTTTTAGCTCTGAAGTCAGGCAAACACTGTGAAGCCTTGCCTCTTATTAGATGTATAACTTTAAATTTATGTGCCCTTTAAAAAAAAAAAGGTTTATTTATTTGAGAGAGAGAGAAAGAGAGAGAGCATAAACAGGAGGAGCAGAGGGAGAGAGAATCTCAAGCAGACTCCCCACTGAACAGGGAGCCCCATGTAGGGCTCGATCTCATAACCCTGAGATCACGACCTGAGCCAAAACCAAGAGTTGGCCACTCAACCCACTGAGCCACCCTGAATTTATGTGTTCTTAAGCCTGCTGCTTTATCTGTAAAATGAATACTATTGTACAGGTCTTTATCTTTTCTTTTTTTGCAGATAAGGAGAGAGACATCAATATAAATAATTAGCAAGTGCCTGGAGACAGTAGGCCTTTAAGATATGGTTGTTGTAGTGTTGGTGGTGGTGGTGCGTAAAGACGGATGTGGTACAAATGGGCCAGGAGGAGAGGTGTGCTAGAGATACAGGGCATAGAACACAGCACAATCATTTGCAGAACAGAAGCTAGGGGTTTGGTTAGATCCAGCAGTGCAACCAGTTGAGGCTCTATCTCAACTCCGTAGTGAAGTTTTCCTGAGGCCAAACAGCCCAAAGTCAGTGGTGGAGTGATTATGGGCCAGCACCAGGGATAGCTCCCAGTAATCCTCTAAAAGGCAGGCAACTTGTGTTTCTTCTCCCAGTTCCTGCTTGGGTTTTCAAAGGTTAACTTCTTTCTTACTTTCTTTTCTTTTTTCTTCCTTCCTTCTTTCCTTCCTTCCTTCCTTCCTTCCTTCCTTCCTTCCTTCCTTCCTTCCTTCCTGCCTTCCTTCCTTCCTTCCTTCCTCCCTCCCTCCCTCCCTTCCTTCCTTCCTTCCTTCCTTTCTCTCCTCTCTCTCTCTTTCTTTCTTTCTTTCAAGATTTATTTATTTTAGAGAGAGAGAGAGAGTGAGGGGGAGGGGTAGAGGGAGAAGAAGAGGGAGAAAATATCCAGCATACCCCCTGCTGAGCATGGGGCCTTAGTGGGGCTCAATCTCATGACCCTGAGATCATGTCATGAACTGAAACCACGAGTTGGATGCTCAATTGACTGTGCCACCCAGGCACCCCAACGGTTAGTTTCCTTTTAAGACCATTTCTAATTTCTTTTTTTTAAAAAAAGATTTTATTTATTTATTTATTTGAGAGAGAGCACAAGAAGGGGGAAGTCAGAGGGAGAAGCAGACTGCCTGCTGAGTGGGGAGCCTGATGCAGGCTTGATCCTGGCGCTCCACGATCATGATCTGAGCCAAAGGCATCTGCTTAACCAACTGAGCCACACAGGCACCCCTCCAATTTCTTGATGAAAACCAAGTCAGGTCCCTCATCCACCCACGAGCCTCAGTAATGATGAGATGATAACTTTGGTCTGCACTAGATTGGGCAAAGGTGGGTAGGTTTCTCTCTGACTGGATGAGAGTTGTTGCTTAAGCATTTTCATAATTCTTTTGGTTATCTTATTCCTTTAAGTTGGTAGATTCTTAAGGCCAGTGTCACACAGGGCACTGCTGTGTTAGGGTCTGTTTTTAGGTATTTTGCAAATATTATGTAACCAATAATAAAGTCAGCCAATGCTGCAGTTTGCCAATGATTTACATTTTAAAATAAACAAAATGTTTTTGAGTGAGAGTTTTGAAGTTAGGAAGAAAATAACAGAAAACCGTATTGTGATAGAATTTCAAAAACAAAATTCAGAAAAAGAAAATAAAATAACATGTTGCTTAGGAATACATATCTATGTGGTAGTGAGTAAAAAAAAGTCAAGAGAATGATAAACAGAAAATTCAAGATAAAGATATCTCTGTTTGGTGGCAGGTGGATCAAATCAGGGAGGAATTTACTGGTAGCTTCCACTGCTCTGGTAATATTTTACTTTTTAGGCAAGATTATAAGTTTATTAGATGGGGAAATTTCCAGAATTACTAAAGTTATTTCAGGTAACTGCCTCTTTCTCTGCCTAATTGTAAGTGCAAACTTTTTTTTTAAATCCCTATTACTCTATATAAGACAATATAGAACGATTTTAACTATGCACCAGTTATGAAGGTAGACACCTTTCCAGCTAAATTCCATCAGGCTGGCTCCAGATGCATCAGCTTGCTCCCACATCATTTATTGTTCCAAAAATGCTTATTAATAATTGTGCTAATATTAAAAAGGCTTATAATGTTTAGCATTATTTACCGTATAAGAAACTCATTGGCACATGTACCTGGGACTAACGCTTTGGATAACTGGACTTTGAGCTCACCATCTTAGAGTGGGATTAATTTCTATTGTTATCATTCCACAACTTTGGTGACATATAACACTTAAGGACGATTTGACCGTGTCCAATTATGCTTCCTTGTAGAGTTGATTATGTTGCAGAAGAGTTCTCTGTTTTTCTTTTTCTCTTTGTTTTGTTTTCCTCTCATTTTTGAATGCTGCGTGGCCTGTGGCCTTGCATTTCTTTGCTTTGAAGTTCCTGCCAAATCGATTGGGCTCATTGCCTAGAGAGATTAGAATTGAGAGGTGAGTAAATTAACACCCAGTTGTGATCCAAGGACCTTCTCAGGGACTAGCTTCTCAGAAAAGGGCAGATCGGTGGGTTTTCAACAGGAAGTATCCTGAACTTGAAGAAAGAACTCCTGAGTTCAAGTACAAGCTCCAAATACTACCATTTGATTAAGACCCTGGTTAGGTCACTTAGTTTCTTCAGTCTCTGTGTACTCTTCTGTAAAATCAAGAGTGATAACAACTGTCATTCCTTCCACAGTGTCAGAATTGAGTGAAATAAACATAAAAAGTTCTGTGCATAGCAAATAGCTGTGCTATCGTAGGGTATTATTATTATCATCCACTTCTCTTTATTTCTGTCCCCCCTAGCTAATCTCTCACAAAGTCCTGTCAGTTTTACTTTCTAGATATCTCTAGTATGTGTCCACTTCTCTGCTTTCACCACAGCAGAACTGAAACTAATTTTTTTGTTTCTACTAGGTTATGGTTGTAGCTTCTTATCTGTCCTTCCTTCTCCTTATTGTCATGCCACTCATTTTCCTAACTGGAGCCAGAGAGATCTTTTAAGAAATGCAAATCCGATTATAACACTCTTCTGCTTAAGACCCTTAGCTGGCATCTCATCATTACCAGGATAATGATACCAAACCTTAAGTTGGTCTAAAATCTCTGCGTCGTGTTCCCCAAATAACTACTCCTGCTTCGTCTCACTCCATATTCTTCAAATTTTGAGTCACAATGTCATGACTATGTAGACAAGTTTCTTTCTTTTTTTTCTTTTTCCTTTTTACCCTACTTGCTTGGGTATCACATAATGCAATGCATTAATCATAGCTTATTCATCACACACCCTAATTGAGGAAGGCAAGATTTAAAAATGAAACAAAAGATGCAGGAAGAGAAAGATGAGATTTTATATACTGGGAACATTGATGGGACTCTGAATATTGTTATTTTACTATTGCCTTATTCTTGAATTCAAAGCATTCCAAAGATAATTCACAAGGTAATATATTGCGGGGAAGTGTTTGATAGTGAAGTGGAAGGCACCTTGATGGATGGGGCTGGGAAACCTTCATATGCTCATGGATATTGACAGAATGACATTTTACTCTTCCGAGTAGTACTTACTTCTAGGTAATAGGTAGGGAAATTTAGTATGTTGCCTGTCTTTTCTAAAACATTTTTTTATGCTTTGACATGTTGAGTTGGATTGATTCACCTGTGTAATTGAAAAGTATAATTTGGTCTTAGTGTAATTGGTCTTCTCTTGGAATGCTTATCTGACAGGACAGATCAATTATTAGGTTGGTTCTGCCTTCTACCTACACACAGATCAGAACATATGTAAATTTCTTCTGGAAATTCATTTATTAATGATATCCGTATATAAACACATATGTGAACCTTCCGTTATATCTGTCTACTAGTCTCTCTTTCTCTATGTCTCTGTTTCTCTCTCTGCACATATATGAATATGTGTATAAATATACACACATAAATTTCCATTCATATTTATTACTTCTGTTAATAATTTTACTATATTTCATAAGGTCTCACTAATATCTTTAATATGTAAATATGGAAAAGCAATAAGGGTGGTTAATATTGATTATCTGGTAAATTCTTAATAATTAATATGCCAATGTAAAAAATGTATATGTCTTCTTATTCAAGTTACATACTATACATGAAATTAAAATTACTCTTGCTCTTACATGTCTTCCTGCTCCAATCCATCTACCTTTCAAATTGCTATCAGAGTTAACTTCCTAAGAAACAAATCTGATGGTATCACTCTCCTGTTTATGAATCTTGCTGACTCCCCATGACCTAAAGGAAAAAAGCCAAACTTATTTGCCTTCAAAATCTCACCCAACTTACCTCACATATATTGCCATTCTCCCCTTATGTACCTCAAATATCAGTCACAATGAACTTTTCAATATTTTCAATGCAAGACGTGTCTTGTCACGACTTGGGAATTTTACATCCCAGGAATATCCTTATTTTTTTTTATATCTAGAAAAATATTATTTATCCTTAAAGACCCAGCCAAATATCTCTTTTTTCCTATGAACATTTTCTTGATTTCCTTAAGCAGAGTAAGTTGATCCTTTTTCCCTGGAATACTCACTTTATACTTTTTTTTTTTTTTTTAAGGGACCATTCATTTATTTTAGAGAGAGAGAGTAAGAGAGAGCAGGGAGTGGAGGAGGGTCAGAAAGAGTCTTAAGCAGACTCCATCTTGAGCACAGAGCACAATTCAGGGCTTCATCTCATGACCCTGAGATCATGACCTTTAGATCACCACCCGAGCTGAACCCAAGAGTCCGATGCTTAAAGGACTGTGCCACCAGGCGCCCCGCTTTATACTATTTTTAAAGCACTTGCTGATTAACAATTAATGTTGCAATTGTTTGCTGACATGTTTCTCTCTCTTTTGATTGTGACTTCCTCTGTTGCAAGAACCTGATATTAGTTAGGATACAATGAATTTGCTATAACTAGAAAACAAATGAACAAAAATGAAGTGGCTTAAAGAAGATAGGTTTGTTCATGTCCTTCTGATCATAAGCAGTTCACAGTTGACATGGCAACTCCATAATGTTACGACAAATGTTCCTTTTGTCTTTACCTCTTTTATCTTTCAAATATCTGCTCCATTCTGTCATCTAAGGTAGTTGCCCTAACTTCTCCACTACATCTATATTTCAGTCTGTGAGAGAGAGGGGGGAAAGGTAAAGAGGAGGCACAAGACCCAGAATTTGACTATCTACATCACATCCAATAGTATTGGTCTAGAGGCTGGGAGATGGAGTTAGATTTGCTATCAATCTTTGCCCACTCAAAATACTACAACTCTGCAAGAAGTGGAGAAAAATACTGGGCAGATATATATAATTCTTCATCATAGAATGCATCTTTGATTTCCCAATGCTTAGTACAGTGTTGGTTCATATTAGGAATCATTAAATACTTGATGAATAAATGGAGGCATTGCAAAAATCATAGCAATTTAGAACCACAATGGACCTGTAAATCTTCTGGCTCTACCCTCTCATTTCATAGGCGAGGAAGTTAAAAAGAACTTGTGATTTTGCTGATTTTTACTATATAACTGGTATGTTCAGAAGCTTATTAGTAAAAAATCTTTTTCAAAGCAGTAAAATTGCTCTGATAATTTCAAGGGATCTTTAATAGAACAGCACACTTTTTAAAGGGGAGATTGCATCTCTGTTGTGTTTCACTGAAATCCTCTCTGTAATATACTTTATTTTCAGAGACCAATGGGAAATCAAAATAAAACTAGGCAAGTTTGGATTGAATCTCCATAATGAAACATTAAAAAGCAATTAATATTTTGAACTTAAAAATTAATTTTTTTCTTAAATGTAATACAAGTACATGACAAAATTGATAAGGTGATAACGTGAACAGGAGATGTGCTTCCAGACCTTCTGCAGCCACCCAGTTACCATCCTTCGGGCCACCATCATTATCAGTGTCTCATATAGCATTCCTGGATATTCTATGCATGTAAACATGGATGATGACATGTAGTTTTGTATCCTGCTTTTTTACATTTCCCTTATTTTGGAGGTCTGAGAAGGCATATTTTTTTTTTTAAAGATTTTTATTTATTTATTTGAGAGAGAGAGAATGAGAGAGAGCGAGTACATGAGAGGGGGGAGGGTCAGAGGGAGAAGCAGACTCCCTGCCGAGCAGGGAGCCCAATGCGGGACTCAATCCAGGGACTCCAGGATCATGACCTGAGCCGAAGGCAGTCGCTTAACCAACTGAGCCACCCAGGCGCCCCTGAGAAGGCATATTTTAAATAAAGCAAGGTGCAACCGTGGAAACATGGGCTTACTTTATGTAATGAAACCTCTGTTATATTCAGAAAGTAATCTTCAGGGCGCCTGGGTGGTTCAGTTGGTTAAGCGACTGCCTTCGGCTCAGGTCATGATCCTGGAGTCCCAGGATCGAGTCCCGCATCGGGCTCCCTGCTCAGCAGGGAGTCTGCTTCTCCCTCTGACCCTCCCCCCTCTCATGCTCTCTCTCTATCTCATTCTCTCTCTCAAATAAATAAATAAAATCTTTAAAAAAAAAAAAAAAGAAAGTAATCTTCAAAATATACTACACTTTCTTCAAACAGCCCTGAGATTTGCCCCCACCTGTAGCTATCACCTCCGTCCCTTTTTTTTAATTTGGTTTATGCTCTTGATACCCTGGCTTTGTGCCAGTTTTAAGAACAGTCCAAGCCCTTCCCAAAGTTTGACTCATTTTTCAGCTTTCAGCTTAAATGCGAGTTCTTCAGAAAGGCTTCCCATACCATTCCCTTTGGTTCAAAGCTCACCTCAGCCCCAACTGCTATTTCTGAGAGCATGCGGTATATATACTTCATAGTACATACCCAATCTATGATTGTGTTGTTTTTATTTGTTTACTTGTTTACTGCCTTAGTGCTCCCCTGAAATATGATCTCTGCTGAGGCAGGGACAGCATCCATCTTGTCCATCTTGTATATCCAGCATCTTGTGTGGTACACAGTCAAGATCAATGAATATTTGGTAAATGAAAACAACAACAAAAACCCAGAACAAAACAAATGAATGATAAACAAATTCCTCTTTGAAGCCTGTTCCTTAACTAATCTGTGCCCCTATCTTCATTTCACTGACCCGATTTTCAATCCCTTACCCACAAAGATATATAAAATATAAAATATGTAAAAAAGTTTTGATGAAAGATATAATGGCTCTCTGCTTTTGTCCTGATAAACAATTTTACAGAGACATGTGATCTACTGAATCCCTTCACATAGGATTTCCCATAGCATCAGAAATTTTTAAAAGGCAGTATTTTCTCAATGACCTCTTATCCTATATTTACATTTACTGTTTTTTTGAACTTCTCTGACATTAAATAGGTTAACTACTACCTAGGAAAACTTAACAAATATGGGTAGCGAAGCATTTAGAAAGAATCTTTTAAAATAAAATCAGATAATCATTTCAATGATCAACAAAATTAATCTTAGTTCTAGGGATGAAGTAAAGTTAACAACAGTGAGGCAGCAATTGAATGATGTTTGAATTTGATGTGTTCATATTAATTCTTCTTCCATCAGCATTCTTCACAATGTCATAACCGAAGAACCTACGTGCTTATGATCAAAATGCATAAGTAAATATTGAGCCATATTTGACTGCTTATGAGTTAGTACCACACAGATGTTAAAACAAGAATGTCTAGGGGCTCCTGGGTGGCCCAGTCCGTTAGTGTCTGCCTTTGGCTCAGGTCATGATCCCAGGGTCCTGGGATCGGGCCCCTCGTCAGGCTCCCTGCTCAGTGGGGAGCCTGCTTCTCCCTCTCCTCCCCACTCATGCTCTCTGTCACTATTTCTGTCTCTCTCTCTCTCTCTGTCAAATAAATAAATAAAATCTTAAAAAAAAAACAACAGGAATGTCTATAGTAACCAGTTTTTCTTGAATCATGTCTTTGTTTTGTATGTAAGTATATTAGCCATTTATTCCCTATTACAAATATTTCCCCCAGTTCGTTGCTTTTGAAAATGTTTGTGCTTTATCTAAAGTTTGATTGTATTCCATTCATGATTATTCTTTCTTTCTTTTCATTCTCCAACAAACATTAATTAGGCATTTGTAACATGTCAGGGACTGGGGATATGGGGATGTGGGATATGCTAAGAATACCTAAGAGTAAAGTCCCTTTTATTTTCTACTGCTAAGATCAATGAACAGATTTTCAAATCTTTATTTTTCTGCCAAATTGAGTCAAAGATATTTCTAGCCACATACCAAATAACTTGTAAAAGGTATATATTTGAATTATCATTTTTAAATTAGATCTATATAGTAATAAAAGTTCATGGGAGAAAATTTTAAAAGTACAGATAAGAAAAAAATTAAAAAGTCACATCTAATGTGACTAATTAGAAATCTATCTCTTTATTCTTTTCTAAGTATAAGTACATGAATATATATAACTATGCTATTTGTTTACAAAACGATTTTATATTATATATGCAGTTAGTAACTATTTTTTTACATAACCATCTACTGTGAACATATTTGAATAAATAAATGAACATATTTATTAGAAATATACATGATTACCATGTTTAATACCATAATTTATTCAATCAATCCTTATTGTGCATTATTCTTTTTTTCAGTCTGTTATACAAATCACTGTGGCAAATATGTGTATGCATACATCCTTATCTTTTAAGATAAGTTTTCTGAAAGCATAATTGTGGAATGATAATAATAAAGCCTTGTTAAATGCTTTAAAAGTATCTACTCAATTTTTGCTTTATGTATTTTCACTCTTCTAATCCTCAGAAGGACCCTATGAGGTAGTTACTAAGATACTGATGCATAAAAAAGACCACATTTGATTGAATTGAAAGGCCATCAATTGTAAGAAACACCATTATTACATGCAATTAAAAAAGAAAGCAAATATTGCCAGCTAATTTCAGAGTCAATTCACAGACCCAGAGATTACAACTATTTACTCAGGTAACCATACACTAGGGATAGGAAATATACTCATTTTTTTCAAAGGTTGTTAGATTCTGAGTCCAAGTTGTTTCAAATACCGGGAGATTCAAAGTGCCAGTGTAGATCCCTATTAGAATACGGCCACATGTGAATAAAGTAACAAAGGGAGTTCTTATTCGGATACAGTTAACAGTGGGAAATTTGGCAGTCATTTCCAATTTTCCAAATATATCATTGCAACAGACATACTTAACAGTTGGCAAAATTCTCATACTGGTTGCTTGACTTAGCAGTAAGAGAATTACAATAAAGTAAAAGCTATTATGGTAGAAAAGGCCACATGAAAGTCCCTGAAACTTGCCCTAACCCTCTCAGCCAAAATGGTGAGTAAAAGACAGTATTCTGGGCTGTATGTTGGTATCTTTACTAGAGTAGATTAACATAGTAATCTAATTAACCATAGTATGTGGTATGTGAGTAGCAATCAAGTGGATGAGTGTGTGTGTGTGTGTGTGTGTGTGTATGTGTGTGTAATACCCATCAAGAATTTATCAGGAGCAGTTCATATTCACAGAATTTATTCATTGTTTCATCCAAGGGGACTTGGACTCTATTTCAACATTCTACAGAACAATTGGTGCCATTGATGACATATTAACTGGGGCAGATGAGCAAGAAGTGGCAAGTATTCTAGATGTTACACTACAACCCTGTGTGAGTGGCTGGGAGAGAAGCAGTGAGTAGAAATCTTGTCAATGCATCAAGCTGTAGACAGGGCAGCTGGTCATCTGTTCTGTAGAAAGAGGAAAGTGGCCTGAGGTAAAGACATTTATAGATTCATGGATGATGGTGAATAGCATAGTTAGTTAGTCGGGAGCTTCAGATGAGGCAAGGAAGTCTGGAGAAGTGGCATCTAAGTAGTCCTATGGGGATGAACCAAAATGTCTTTTTTTTTTTAATCGCATCAGAGAGAATCCACTGTGGAAGAGACACTAAGCCACGTGATCAGGATGAGATGAACAGTTGATGTCAATCCACCAGCTATCCACATACATCAATAGAAGTTCTAGCTGAAGGGAAGGGAGTCTCTGCTGGGTGGGGTAGGAAAGACTTAATGACTATTAGTTTGGCCTCAAGACCAACTACAGCAATGGTAGCTGGAGTTTGCCCAACTAATCCTCCCCTCATAAATTCCCCTCAAATTTTGATTAATCAGAAATTATCATCACATGTTTCAAATGCTATAAATGTGTGAAATGTGTACAAAAATGCTATGGCGTATTATAAAATACTATTAAATGTTCATTCAGGTCATATATTAAACACAATAAACATTACATGATTAATAGTCAATCATTTTGTTTACCTTCTTGAATTTCATGAGCATTTAGAGGGATGATTTACATGACAATTTTTTAAAAAATCATACTTCTCCATTCTTCAAATACAATATGAGGTGGCTTTATAAAATAAGAAACATATATAGAAGGTATTTGAAATAAGGATAAGAGAAGGCTTGGAAATAATGAAGAATAACGGAACTAGGTGGATGAGGAATTTGAAACAGTTATTGCACTGGTCAGTATGTTTCTTTCCAAAAGTGAACTTCTTGACAACTAGGGCCTAAAGGGAAATAAAATGATGAGGAAAGTTTTATGTGACACCAGATGTCATGCATTTGTATAAAACATTACAAAAATATTTTTAAACATATTATTTAGGAAGAGTTCTTTATGATAATTACATTGTGAGTTTTGAACAAACATAATGGAGATTGTTTTAAGTTGCAGATTTAGGGGGAAGGAAATAATACTAATTTTTATTGAATGATTAGTATTTGGTAGGCATGTTTTATTAGTGATCTTATGGATTTTTAGAGCGATTATACAATTTATCTGACATTATGTAAGTAATATGTTGTGGTCTGAACTTGAACTCAGTCTTCCAAAGCCTGTATGTGTTCTTTCTACTATATTAGGCTGTAGAATATAGATCATGTTCTTGATGTGACCCTTTCCTATATTGATTCTTTATTAAAAATGGCATCCATAATTCAAATTTTGTAATATAACAAAGACATACTTGGTGTATATTAAGCTAATATAGACTAAGTAGAACATCCTCTTGATCTAAGTTAATGTAGGTTGAACCATATGAAATTGTCAATATTGATAATTTTTGATGCACATAAATGGTTACACAATGTTTCAAGCTGATAGAAAGATAGAGCTCTGAAGAAAAAAGTAATCGCTAATAGCTGAGCCTAACACATGTGCCTTGAGGTTGCAAGATGCTGGCCTGGTCCTTACAGCTTGGCTGGAGTTACCTGTGGAACATAAGTCACCTTAAAGAGAGTCAGACAAAGTTCTTTTTGTGAACATAGTGAATTGAGACAAAAACAAGCCTGCTCTTGGTATTCTTTTGACTACAAACAAGTAGAAGGTCATTGTGCAGGGGCGCCTGGGTGGCTCAGTTGATTAAGCATTTGACTCTTGGTTTCAGCTCAGGTCATGATCTCAGCATTTTGGGATCTGGCCCTGAGTCATTGGGCTCCATGCTCAACAGGGAGTCTGCTTATCCCTCTGCCTCTGCTTCTCCCCCTAGCCCCGCCCTGGCCCTCTCTCTGGAATGAGTAAATAAAATCATAAAAAAAGGTCATTGTGCAAACCTCAAAAATTATCAAATATCCCCATCTATCAGTTAACAGCACAAAATGCTGCTTTTTTTTTTTTTAACCAATCACAGCTTCAGCCCTGCTTTGTTGCCCCCTTTTTCTTTATAAAAATTATTAAGATACCTAATTATGGTATTGCCCACCCTTTCTAAGAGCACCCAAACTAGAGCAAACCCTGCTTCCTTGAACACTCCCCCCAAATCACCTTAGGCCCAAATCCTGGAAGTCTCTTTCAATTGCTTCTCAGGGAGACATCCCACAGTTCCCCACTGTGTGTGGTTTCGCTTGTTACAGTGAATGAATAAACCCAACTTTGACTTTCAGGTGTGTTGTTAACAGGCTCGGGCTGCAGGGCATGGGCAGAAGTGGAGGTTCCCAAAAATCATCTGAGATTTGCTGCCTTAGACCAGGATCAATGATGGAGGAATAGTGTACATGTCTGAGACTCCTTGGATGTCTGGCTGTGTGAGGCACCTCTCTGTTCCCAATGATTTGGTCTTGATTGCTGATGATCATTAGAGAATCTGGAAATAATGTGCCGCCTCAAACAATTTCCTTCACCCTGCTGCTGGGGACTGGTTAGGTCAAAGTGGACCTCTTTGACAAATGCCTCAAATCATGTTTCAGAGGTGATTACGGAAAGATATTGTGGCGAGATGGACGAAATAGAAAGGGGATTAAGAGTAAAAAAAATAAAAATAAAAAAACTAATGTTAACAGGTGCCAAGATGATATTGCACATTGAAATTAGAGAGGCTAAGATATGCAAGCTGAGGCAGAGGGTCATCCTACCTCTGTAGGAATACGAGCTGTGCAGACAAAGTCCAAACCGAGGAGATAATATTACTTGTTGGGTAACTCAAATGTAAATGAAATGCCGGTGTTCCACCTTAAAAAAGCATGGAAGATTTTATTTTGCCCTGAAAATAATTTAAAAGTGAGTGAATATTGTTAACTGACCATTTTGACCATAAGATGATTTCATTATGAAATATATAAAACATTTGATTTTCAATGTATGTCCTCAGTAGCTGACAAAGCAGTGATTTATTATGACTGTGTTAGCATTTGATAATAATTCTGAATATTGTAAAATGAGGACTCTATTTTTTATAATTTGTTATTATAAAAAATATTCCAAACATAACACGTGTATATTGAACCCAAAGAGAGCGGTATATATCACTCAACTTCAGCATTTTGCCATCTTGTTTTCTCTGTTCTCCCATCCTTTTCCCCTCCCTAATGGTTCAATTTAAGGCAAATCCAAAGCATAATCTAAGTTTAACACTTTATTTCTGAGATGGATTGTATGAAGGTATCTCTGAAGATAATTAGCCAAAATGTCTCCATGTATTTGGAAGGTGTTTATTATCATATGTAAGTGAAACAGTTTCATTAGTCTAGAAAAGGCTTTTACCTTCTTCCACATGCCTATCTGCTAGGGAAGGTGGGAAAACAGTCACATTATTTAGATATAAACCTTATTTATTTATTTATTTAGTTAGTTGGTTCATTTTTAGTTTTCATATCCTATTTTATTTTATTTTATTTTTTTCTTTCAAGTTTTTATTTAAATTCGTTAGTTAACTTATAGTGTAATATTAGTTTCAAGAGTAGAATTTAGTGATTCATCACTTACATATGACATTCAGTGCTCATCACAAATGCCCTCCTTAATACCCATCACCTGTTAAACCCATTCACCCCCCACCCAATCCCCACCCCCCGCCATCCTCTTCCCCTCCAGCAGCCCTCAGTTTGTTCTCTATAGTTGAGTCTATTTTATGGTTTGCCCCTCTCTTTTTTTCCCCACTGTGTTCATCTGTTTTGTTTCTTAAATTCCAAATATGTGTGAAATCATATGGTATTTGTCTTTCTCTGACTTATTTCACTTAGCATAATACACTCCAGCTCCATTCATATTATTCCAAATGACAAGTTTTCATTCTTTTTTATGGCTGAGTAATATTCCGTTATATATATGTGTGTGTGTGTGTGTGTATTACATCTTCTTTATCCATTCATCAGTTGATGGACATTTGGGTTCTTTCCATAGTTTAGCTATTGTTGATAATGCTGCTATAAACATCAGGGTGCATGTGTCCCTTCGAATCAGTATTTTTGTATCCTTTGGGTAAATATCTAGTAGTGCAATTGCTGGGTTGTAGGTCCTTCTATTTTTAACTTTTTGAGGAGCCTCAATATTGTTTTCCAGAGTGGTTGCACCAGCTTGCATTCCCAACAATAGTGTAAGAGAGTTCCCCTTTCTCTGCATCCTCACCAACATCTGTTGTTTCCTGGGTTCTTAATTTTAGCCATCCTGACAGCTGTGGGGTGATAATTTCATTGTAGTTTTTGATTTGTGTTTCCTGATGATGAGTGATGTTGAGTATCTTTTCATGTGTCTGTTGGACATCTGTATGTCTTCTTTGGAAAAATGTCTGTTCATGTCTTCTGCCCATTTCCTAACTGGATTATTTGTTTTTTGGGTGTTGAGTTTGATAAGTTCTTTATAGATTTTAGATATTGACCCTTTATCAGATATGTCATTTGCAAATATTTTCTCCCATTCTGAAGGTTGCCTTTTAGTTTTGTTGATTCTTTCCTTTGCTGTGCATAAGCTTTTTATTTCGATGAAGTCCCAATAGTTTTTTTTTTTTTTTTTTTTTAAAGATTTTATTTATTTATTTGACAGAGACACAGCGAGAGAGGGAACACAAGCAGGGGGAGTGGGAGAGGGAGAAGCAGGCCTCCCGCAGAGCAGGGAGCCTGATGCGGGGCTCGATCCCAGGACCCTGGGATCATGACCTGAGCCGAAGGCAGACGCTTAACGACTGAGCCACCCAGGCGCCCCTAGTTTATTTTTGTTTTTGTTTCCCTTGCCTCTGGAGATGTAGCTAGTAAGAAGTTGATAGGGCCAATGTCAAAGGGGTTGCTGTTGTGTTCTCCTCTAGGATTTTGATGGTTTCCTGTCTCACATCTAGGTCTTTCATCCATTTTGAATTTATTTTTTTTGTATGGTGTAAGAAAGTTGTGCAGTTTCATTCTTCTGCATGTTGCTGCCCAGTTTTCCTAACACCATTTATTGAAGAGACTGTCTTCTTTCCACTGGATATTCTTTCCTGCTTTGTGGAAGATTAGTTGACCATATAGTTGTGGGTCCATTTCTGGGTTTTCTATTGTGTTCCATTGATCTATATGTCTATATTTGTGCCAGTACCATACTGTCTTTATGACTATAGCTTTGTAATATAACTTGAAGTCTGGAATTGTGATGCTTCCAGCTTTTCTTTTCTTTTTCAAGATTGCTTTGGCTATTTGGGATTTTTTGTGGTCCCATACAAATTTTAGGATTGTTTGTTCTAGCTCTGTGAAAAATGCTGGTGGTATTTTGATAGTAATTGCATTGAATGTGTAGCTTGCTTTGGGTAGTATAGACATTTTCACAATATTTGCTTTTCCAATCCATGAGCCTGGAATGTTTTTCTATTTCTTTGTGTCGTCTTTAATTTCTTTCATCAGTGTTTTAGCGTTTTCAGAGTACAGATCTTTTACCCCTTTGATTAGGTTTATTCATAGGCATCTTATGGTTTCTGGTGCAATCGTTAGTGGTATCAATTACTTGATTTCTCTTTCTGATGCTTTATTATTGATGTATAGAAATGTACCAGATTTCTGTACGTTGATTTTGTATTCTGCAACTGAATTCATGTATCAGTTCTAGCAATTTTTTGGTGGAGTCTTTCAGAGTTTTTACACAGAGTTTTACATTTACATGTTGTTTGCAAATAGTGAAAGTTTGACTTCTTCCTTGTTGTTTTGGATGCTCTTTATTTCTTTGTGTTGTCTGATTGCTGAAGCTAGGACTTCCAGAACTATGGTATCCAATGGTGAGAGTGAACATCCCTGTTTTGTTCCTGACTCAGTTTTGAGTGGACAAACAAAAACTAAATGCTCTCAGTTTTTCCCCATTGAGGATGATATTAGCTGTGGGTCTTTTGCACATGGTCTTTATAATGTTGAGTATGTTCTCTCTATCCCTACCTTGTTGAAGGTTTTTATCAAGAATGGGTGCTGTACTTTGTCAAATGCTTTTTCTGCATCTATTGAGAGAATCATATAGTTCTCCTTTCTTTTATTTATATGGCATATCACGTTGATTGATTTATGGGTATTGAACCATCCTTGCTGCCCAGGAATAAATTCCACTTGATCATGGTGCATCACTCTTAATGTACTGTTGGATTTAACTTGTTAGTATGTTGTTAAGAATTTTTGCATCCATGTTCATCAGGGATATTGGCCTGTAATTCTCTTGTTTAAGTGGGGTTTTTATCTGGTTTTGGAATCAAGGTAATGCTGGCCTTGTAGAAAGAGTTTGCAAGTTTTCTTTTCATTTCTATTTTCTGAAACAGTTTGAGAAGAATAGGTTAACTCTTCTTTAAATGTTAGCTAGAATTCCCCCGGGAAGCAATCTGGCCCTGGACTTTTGTTTGTGGGGAGATTTTTGGTTACTGAGTCAATTGCTTTGCTGGTTATTGGTCTGTTAAAGTTTTCAATCTCTTCCTGTTTC
This sequence comes from Halichoerus grypus, assembly GCF_964656455.1. Taxonomy (NCBI): domain Eukaryota; kingdom Metazoa; phylum Chordata; class Mammalia; order Carnivora; family Phocidae; genus Halichoerus; species Halichoerus grypus. The sequence goes on from NC_135716.1 coordinate 56,014,264, forward strand.
AGCTTTGGTAGTTATATGTTTCTAGAAATTTATCCATTTCTTCCAGATTGTCCAATTTGTTGGCATATAATTTTTCATAATATTCTTTTATAATTGTTTATATTTCTGTAGTGCTGGCTGTTATTTCTCCTCTCTCATTCCTGATCTGTTATTATTTGGGTTCTTTCTCTTTTCTTTTTGTTAAGTCTTGGCTAGGCAGTTATCAATTTTATCAATTATTTCAAAGAACCAGCTCCTGGTTTCATTGATCTATTCCCCTGGGGTTTTGTTGTTGTTGTTGTTGTTTTGCTTGTTTGTTTCTAAATCATTTATTTCTGCTCTAATCTGTATTATTTCCCCTCTGCTGGCTTCAGGCTTCATTTGTTGTTCTTTTTCTAGCTCCTTTAGGTATAAGATTAGGTTGTGTCTTTGAGATTTTTTTTGCTTCTTAAGGTAGCCATGTATTGCTGTATAGTCCCCTCTCATGACTGCTTTTGCTGCATTCCAAGTGTTTTGGATTGTTGTTTTTTCATTATTATTTGGTTCCATGTATTTTTTTTTCTACTTCTTTAATTTCCTGGTTGACTCACTCATTCCTTAGTAGGATGCTATTTAACCTCCATGTATTGGTGGTCTTTCTAAATTTTTTCTTGTGGTTGGTTTCAAATTTCATTGTGTTGTGGTTGGAAAATATGCATGGTATGATCTCAATCATTTTGGACTTGCTGAGGCCTGATTTGTAAGCCAGTATGTGATCTATTCTGGAGAATATCCCATGTGCATTTGAAAAAAAGGTGTATTCTGGTGCTTTAGGATGAAATGTTCTGAATATATCTCTTAAGTCCATCTGGTCCAGTGTGTCATTCAAAGCCATTGTTTCCTTGTTGACTTTCTGCTTAGATGATATGTTCATTGCTATAAGTGGGGTGTTAAATTCCCCTACTATTATTGTATTATTATCAATGAGTTCCTTTATGTTTGTTATTAATTGTCATATATTTGGGTGCTCCCAAGTCGGGGACATACATATTTATAATAGTTATATCTTCTTGTTGGATAGACGCCTTTATTATGACATAGTGTCCTTCTTCATCTCTTGTTACAGTCTTTGGTTTAAAATCTAGTTTGTCTGATATAAGTATGGCTACTCTGGCTTTCTTGTGATGTCCATTAGCATGATAAATATTTCTCCAACCCACTCACTTTCAATCTGCAGGTGTCCTTAAGTCTAAAAGGAGTCTCTTGTAGGCAACATATAGATAAGTCTGTTTTTCACTTTTTTTTATCCTTTCTGACACCATCTGTCTTTTGATTGAAGCATTTAGTCCATTTACATTCAGAGTGATTATTGATAGATATGAATTTTGTGCCATTGTATTACTTGTCAAGTCATTGTGTCTGGAGATTTTCTCTGTTCCTTTTTAGTCTTTGTCCCTCTTGGTCTTTCTTTCCCACTCAAAGGGTCCCCTTTAACATTCTTGCAAGGTGGTTTAGTGGTCATGAACTTCTTTAGTTTTTGTTTGTCTGGGAAACTCTTTATCTTTCCTTCTATTCTGAATGACAGCCTTGCTGGATAGAGTATTCTTGGCTGCATATGTTTCCCACTCAGCACGTTGAATATATCATGTCACTCTCAGACCTGCCAAGTTTCTGTGGAGAGCTTTCTGCTAACCTTATTTGTCTTCCCTTAAAGTTATAGGGACTTCTTTTCTCTTGCTGCTTTTAGGATTTTTTTCTTATCTCTATATTTCAGAAATTTAACTATGATATGTTTTGGTGTTAGCCTGCTTTTGTTGATTTTGATGGGAGTTCTCTGTGCCTCCTGGATTTGGATATCTGTTTCCTTCCCCAGAGTAGGGAAGTTTTCAGCTATAATTTCCTCAAATAAACTTTCTGCCCCTTTTCCCTCTCTTCTTCTTCTGGGACTCCTATGATGTGAATGTTATTACACTTTATAGAGTCACTGAGTTCCCTAAATCTACATTCATGATCCAATATTTTTCCCTCTTCTTTTTGGCTTATTTTCCATAACCTTATCTTTTATATCACTGATTCATTCCCCTGCTTCTTCCATCCTTGAAGTCATTACATCCAGTCAGTTTTGCATCTCAGTTATAGGATTTTTTATTTTGGCCTGACTAGTTTTTAGGTCTTTTATCTCTGTGGTAAGGGACTCCCTGGTGTCTTCTATGCTTTTCTCAAGCCAAGCTAGTATCTTTATGATTGTTATTTTAAATTCTGCTTCAGGTATATTACTTATATCTGTTTTGATTAGATCCCTGGCCATGACCTTTTCTTGTTCTTTCTTTTGGGATGAATTCCTCCATCTTGGTATTCTCTCTAGGTTTCTGTATTCTTCTCTGTGTTAGGAAAGGCTGTCATATTTCCTGCTTCTGAGAGTAATGGCTTTATAAAGAAGAGGCCATATACTGTCCAGGCCCTGGTGCTTCAGGAATTGTCTCTGGTGTGTGCTGTGTGCACTCTGCTGCTATGTTTTGGCTGTTCTTTCCCTCAAGTCAGTCCTCAGCAGAGTTTCTCCTTGTCTGCTGTGGGGAGTATTTGGGTCTTGGTCTGAGTGGTGAGTTTTAACTAGGTGTGCTCTGGTCTGCTTGTTAAAAGAGACCTGATGCCATTTCCACTAGAGCTGAAGTTTTGTAGAATGCTATTGTCACTGGATGTGGTGCATGTGGGGGTTTGTGCTGGTTTTCTGGGGATGGGGCCTTCTGCTCTGATTCTCAGGCACACCTGCCCTGGTAAAGCAACACCTGCAGAGCACAAGAGGGAGGGGCTTGGTGTAAGCAGTATAGACCTCCACTGTGGGTGTTGTGCTGCTTACTGAGGTTAGTTTATGCTGAGGGACTGGTTGGGGGTGGTGGGGAATGGGGCCAGCCTTCTCCCTCAATACTGGCAGAGGGAGTTTGCACCTGCCGCTGTCCAGGAAGCCCTCCCAGAAGAGAGAACAATCTTCCCTCCCATGTCCCAGATGTCCTTCAGATCCCTGCCTTCATCCTGTCTGTGTCTGGGCTGTCTGGCTGCCAGGCAGTGCAGTACACCTGTGTTCTATCTCAGGCAGGCTCGATGAGTTTTAAAACTCTCAACTTTAGGGACCTGGCATGGTGTGGACCTGCACTGGTCCTCTAGGGGAGGGTCTCGCCGCACTGGGGACTGGTGCCAGTTTGTGCCAGAAGGGCAGATGCACCAAGGCACAGGAGCTTGGAGTTTAAAGTAAAGCACAGCAAAAAGCTGGTGTCCAGGTTAGCCACCCTCAGCAGGTGTCTCTGTGCCTATCCTGGGGGCAGGGGAGCAAAATGGCGCCTACCAGCTCTTTTGTCCCCCTAGAGGCGATGCCACCCACCACTCCCAGATATGCTCCAAGAAGGGGGAACTGTCTCTCTGAATGCATCCCAGGAGAGTCTCAGATAGCTCCATCAGCTCCCAGGCTATCTGCCCTTCTTCTCCACAGGAACACAGCAGTGCCCAGTGGGCTCAACACCATCCATGGCACAGATGTCTAGAACTCCAGTCTTTGAGCTCTGCTCGTTGTAAAAACTCACAATACCAGCCCCTTTCATTTTCCTAATCAATGGCTTTGGGGAAGTGTTTTCCTTGTGCAATGCCCTGAGTGTTTACCCGCCCACCCTTGCCTCCCTCTCTCTCTCTCTCACCTCTCTCTGTGATCAGGGCTCCCTCCCCAGCACCCATGATGCTTTTCTCCCCCAAATCATGTCTCCACACCTCCTACCTTCCATGATCCCTCTAGTTGTGCAGTTTGTTCTTTCAGTCCTCAGGTCGATTTCTTGGATGTTCAGAATGATTTCATATTTATCTAGTTGTTTTTGAGGGACAAGGCAAGCCTAGGGTCATCCTACTACTCTGCCAACTTATCTCTCCCCTCCTATTTAGATATAAGCTTTAAAAGAAAGTAGCAATGTCATTGTTTTGATTTATACTATTTATTACTTAACTTACAAAAGACAATTTCTTACCTGGGCAAGTAGCAATATTCTATAGGATCTGAAAAAAACAATCTTCTTAAATTGATTCCGTAATTCATTCATAGCTTCGTCCCGTTGTTATTGTCTGACTGAATAATCAAAGACTGATGATAGATCAAGAAGCAGTGAGTCATAACATTTTATTTTCTGTCTTGAAAAGTTGTACATGTTTGGGGTACTTGAGTGACTCAGTCAGTTAAGCCTCTAACTCTTGATTTCAACTCAGGTCATGATATCAGGGTCCTGGGATTAAGCTTCTTCTGGCTCCCTGCTCAGCGGGGAGACTGCTTGTCCCTCTCCCCCCGCTGCTTGCACTCTCTCTTACTCAAATAAATAAATAAAACCTTAAAAACATAAAAATAAAAGTTGTATATGTTTATTCTAAACCATTTGGTAAGTAAATAAGAAAAAATGTTGCACATACAATTTTTATGTAAGCACTTTGGTGTATTTCCATTCTTGATAAAACCTACTTTGGGCAAACTGTTAAAATTCCACTACCCTGTCATCCTACCCACCTGTTGGTGACATTTCCAATTTCCTGACTCTGCTCTTTTATCCCATAGCATTTATCACTTTTAGTTTACTATATATATAGATAGATATAGATATATACAATTCCTATTTCAACATCTTTTTATATAAATCTATCATCTGTCTATCTATCATCTATCTATCTATCTATCTATCTATCTATCATCTATCATCTATCTATATTTATCTCCTCGCTTAGTCACTTCCTGCTTTCAATTTTAAGCTGCATGAGGGCAGAGAATTTTGTCAATTTTCACTAACATGTCTCAAACCCTTAGAAGAGTGCTTAGCATCAAGTAGGCATTCAATAAATATATTTTTTAATATTTTATTATTTATTTAATTGACAGAGAGAGAGAGACAGTGAGAGAGGGAACACAAGCAGGGGGAGTGGGAGAGGAAGAAGCAGGCTCCCCGCAGAGCAGGGAACCCGATGTGGGGCTCGATCCTAGGACCCTGGGATCATGACCTGAGCCGAAGGCTTAACCAACTGAGCCACCCAGGTGCCCCTTCAATAAATATTTTTAAAAAATTTTCCCTAGATCTTCTTCCAAAGCATATATGTAAACAAACATGCACACACACACACACACAAATCATTTCAAAATTAGAATCACAATAAGTTTTTAATTTGACTGTTTTTGTCCAGTGATGCTTTATCTCATCATTAACTATTCTACAAAAGGCATAATTTTAATGGATGCACAATCATCCAAATTATGCATTTATTATAATCTATTTTGATATTTTCTAATCGTGGACAATTTCTATTTCCACATCTTTTTATATAAGTCAAAATGCATATTTCCTATTATTTCCTCAAATGCCAGCATGGGTCATTCAGCTGTTCTGCATTATAATTGTAATGAATCTCAACATCGTTTACAGGGCATACAGACCTGTAATAATTAGCCTCTTCTCCCTCCCAATCTTCTTTCTCTCTCTCCCTATGTGATCCACTCTCTACTCATGTCAGGGTGCTTCTTCCCTCTTCTGACTTGCCCCAGGTCACTGTGTTACACATTTGCTGAATATCTACCATGTGGCGTGCATTTTGCTGTATGCTGGCATTCAAAGATAAATAAATATTTACAGTTTTAAAAGCTTTCTTTAATAATGTACTCAAATTCCACCTCAGGGCAAACAGGAAACCCTATTTCTGGCCAATCACAGCACTGGGTGTTATAGCAATTAACCATTTGTGATTTGTTTTGTCACCTGATTTTGCCATATATTGTAAATTCTCAGAGAGCAGCGCCTCAATCCATTTGGGCTGCGATCACAAAAATACCATATACTGGGTGGCTTCTAAACCACAGAAATTCACTTCTCACAGTCCTGGAGCCTGGGAAAGCCAAGATTGATGTGCCAGCAGATCTGGTGTCTAGTGAGAGCCTGCTTCCTGTTCAGAGACGGCTGTCTTTGTGCTGTGCCCTCACATGGTGGGAGGGGCAAAGGGATCCCAGGGATCTCTTCTATAAGGGCTCACTAATCCCATTTATGAAGGCTAAACTTTCATGACCTAATCACCTCCCCAAAACCCCATCTCCTAATACCGCCACACCGAGGGTTAGGTTGCAACATACGAATTTTGGGGGGACACATTTGGTCCATGGCAAGCAGTGGTTGTGTTTTGTTTATTTGTGTGTCCCCATCACAACATATGGTGCCTGACATATGATAGACCCTCAATTCATAGTCACTGAAGTATTGAATGAATGGATAAGTAAATGAATTTATTAATTCATAAATAAAGGAATCAGGGGTTCTTAAGAATACTGGTTCATAACTTACTCTGTTTCTCAATGCTCAACTGAAATGCATCTCTTCTGGTCCTTTCTGTGTTCCTCCTTTACTCCACAACTACAGTCCTGTTCTTCTCTCCTGTCCTCCTTATACTTAGAGAGCACTTAGGACATTCTCAGCAACATGTGTAGTACCTTTGACATTGGGGCAGATAATTTTTAAACGCTTCTCTATTATTTCACGCTTAGGACAGATTATTTTTATCCCCTATTCTGTTATTTTCAATAATAATCATGAAGTGAAATCAATAATAATAATCAGAAAAAAACCAGACCAATATTTCCCGGAGAATAAACTCTCTAAGGTACAGAGACTAACTTACACATAAAATGACAAAACTGAAGGAATTCAAGTTCCATTTCTTTATTTTAGAATCACTATGCTATCACTGTTCAAATCTCGTGCTTAAATGCAAGAATATGCAATATCACAGGGGTCGTAGACACAAAGAGCATCCGAAGAGAGACTGAATTACTCCAAAATAGTTACAAACTTCATCTCAAAATGCCTGTGTGTAGCAGGCGTGGTCTGGATAACCGGACTTTTTTGACACAGCATACAACGTTTATGAAAGGATAAGTAAAATTTTCTAATTTAAAACTTGATATATGTATTATTAAAATTCAACAGGAACCACAGCACTAATTGCTTTTATAAGCAGTAATTTGCTTATAGAAGATGTTTTTTAGGGAAGAGTATTTTATCTTTCACATTGTTTAGAATTGCTAGAACGTGGTGATAAATAAAACGGCAGACTAACTTGCAGTCAGTTTGTTATTGCTGTTAACTTCTCTGTAGACATTGTAGGCTCTTGTTACCTATACTCAGGGCAGATTGTGCCCACCACTCTACTCTCCATACACCATGTGTTTATTTTGACCTACCACTTTTGCCTTGTCTCTATTTGAAAGTTCCAGGAGAGAGGGCATACTGGATACCTTCTTGTTCCCTCCTCTTACACTCTCTTGGTTCATCTTTCATTCTAGCCCTGATGGTTAATTTTCTGTATCTACCAGACTAGGCCATGGGGTGTCCCAGGTAGTTGGCCAAACATTTTTCTGGGTGTTTCTGCAAGGGTACTTATGGATAAGACTAACATTTTAATTGGTAAAGTGAAACATATTGCCCTCCATAATGTGGGTGGGTCTCATCCAATTAGTGGAAGACCTGACTAGATCAAAAGTATAACCCTCTCCTGAGCAAAAGAATTCTCCTGCAGACTGCCTCTGAAATTAATCTGTACCACTGGCTGTTTTAAGTCTCCAGCCTGCTAGCCCACATTGCAGATTTGGAGATAAGGACCTGTCAGTCTCCATTACCATGTGAGCCAATTCCTTATATGATACTTTCAAAGCTGAAGTAATGTGTAGGTCCCTGCAATAATGTCAGGCATTTTGAGGATAAAAACAAACATTTTGTTTGGTTTTGGGTGGAAGCAAGAACCTAGAATAGTTCTGGGGTAGAGGGGTGGGCATCAAACACTTCTACCATGCATTTTATACCATTCCAGCATTCTCCCTAAACCTTTATTCTCTTGGGAATGAAAAAACTAGCCCAGTGTCAGTCTGACCTTCTGTACCATTTGAAAAGTGATAATTTATCTAGATAATCAGGTCCCTTGTTTCATGTATGACTACTTTCTGTTAAAAATTAGCATCACATAGTTTTACTGTAGCCCTTCAGATGGGGACAGGATGGAGACAGCAACTTTGCTACAAAATAATGGTCATAACAACAAAAAGCATAATAACAGAGAAGGACTGAAAAACACTTGACACTATTTTAATAAAATTCTAGCCTAGACAACAATAATAGAATTCTTTCTTTCCTCAATTCTCAAGTTGCCCAGTAGGTACTTTACATCGAAAGCAGTCCCTCTGCCCACAGAAAGCAACGGTGACCCAGGAGATGTGTTGTTCCTCTTGAGAAGATCCCATCAGGACAGCGCGACTCTCACTGTGAGCAACCTGTGGATTCTCAGTATGTTCTACACTAGAGAATGTCATTTATTACATTAGTTAACACTCCATGGAAAGAACAAGCTTCCCTAATTAGGTTAACTGTATTCCAAGGTCTACTTTCACTAAAGAAAAGGTTTCACAGGTTCTTCACAAAGTTATTTAATCCCCACTTATTTGTTCACGTGTGTACAGAGAAAAACGAGATGTGTGGTGATGTGAGTCTCTTTCTAAAATACAAAAGAACATATTAAAAATTGGTTGTGAACTGAACTTTCACTGGACAAATGGGTATAGGCACTGATTATTTGTTAACATTCTCTTCCCCATAAATCAATCACTTATTTTCATATGCAGGGTGTTCAGTGATCATGTCCTTTAAAGATACTTATATTAGTTACATTCCTTATGGTTTCTAATGAAAAAATATGCTAGATTAAGGAAAGAATTTTGGAAGCCCTGGGTTCAGTTTAGGGTCCTGATTTTTAAGAAAAGTATAAAGATGAAAAGGTTAATCCTTTAGAAGTTTCAAATCACATGATTGTTTCTTTTTAGGAGAAAAAAAGGAATAGAATTATAACGTCGGAGGAAAATTTTTATCTTTTTGAGTCCCTACATGAAGATTATAGTAAGTAACCTCGGTTAAAATTGAGGAAATGAGTTTATAGCATAGTATAATAAAAGTGGATTAGATATAAAGACTGATATTATATTCCCTTATATTGTATATATATATATATTTAAATATATATTCTTCATACATGTGTTTATTGACCACCTAGTAGGTAAAACTATTGGGACAAAGAAATATGGAATGTGATTTAGCCTGTGTATTGTAAGTCAGGGTTCTCCAGAGAAACACAACCAATATGAGACAATAAGAGAGAGAGAGAGAGAGAGAGAGATTTTATTGAGGCCAAGTCCTACAATCTGCTGTTTGCAAGTTGGAGACCCAGGTGTAGTTCAGTCTGAGACCAAAGGCCTGAGAGCCAAGGGAGCTAGTATTGTACATCCCAGTCTAAGTCTGACGGCCTGACGACCACGGGAGCCAATAGTAGTATTATTCCCAGTTTGAGGGCAGGAGAAGATCAATATCTCAGCTCTGGCTTTCAGGCATAGAGAACAAATTTTTCCTTCCTTTGCCATTTTGTTTTACTCAGGCCCTCAGTGGATTGGATGAGGCCCACCCATACTGGGGAGGTAAATCTGCTTTACTCAGTTTGTGGATACAAATGCTAATCTCATCCAGAAATACCCTCACAGATACACCCACAAATAATGTTTAGCCAGATATCAGGGTACTCATGATCCATTTAAGTTGACACATAAAATTAGACATCACAGCCTACAAATAGCTTATATTTTCAAATGGAAATAAGATAATTAGAAAATACTGAAATTTTGAGTATTAAGAGAGGAATACATGATATATTAGAGGTATTAAGAAAAAAAATGTTCCTAAGACGAGGACATATACTTTTTTCAATGCTGCAGACCCAGTGCCTGTCATCGGAGATGTTCAATTGATATTTATTTTGATAACAAATGAATGAGCTGAAGATTTCATCTGGAAAAGGACATATAACCTATGCATTTGTTAAGACTTCTTCAGGATTTGAGCTGGTTAATATGTGTAATATTTTGTGTGTTCAATAAATACAACTTACTATTAGTATGAGTTTTAGAAATATTGAAATGAGGAAACTGCAATCCCGTGGAAATCTTTCTTTTTTTTCCTTAACATTTTGCCTCTGTGATTTCCTTAGCCCACATTTTTTCTGTCAGTATATAAAAAAATTCTCTCCTCAATATATCATTTAAGAAAGTGCTGTTACCAATTTGCTCTTACCATCTTCCATCTCAGACCACAAAGATATATATATTTTTTTCTAAAGGGCCAAGTGGACATAACTGCTGAAGCTGGGTGAGGGGTTCACATAGGCTTACATCTTCTCTACTTTTGATGGGTTTGAAAATTTCAATAATACATTTTTTTAAAGATTTTATTTATTTATTTGAGAGAGAGAGAGAGAGCAGGGGAGGGGAAGAGGGAGAGGGAGAATCTTAAGCAGGCTCCACACCCAGGGCGGATCCTGATGTGGGACTTGATCTCATGACCCAGAGATCATGACCTGAGCTGAAATCAAGAGTCATACACTTAACTGACTGAACCACCCAGGCACCCCTTAATAATACATTTTTAAGAGATATGTTAGAGGACATGCGAATAACTACCTAAGTATTGTGTGTATAATGTATTAAAAACAAATGTTCAAAGTGATGATTGAGTTCATCTTTCCGTTAGTTTGCAGATTTGTATGCATATATTAGTGGGTAGGGAACACAGTGGGCATGGGGTACTCGTGTTCATTTTTGTCTAATATTTGTCACCTACCTTTGGAATGGTTTCTCATAAAATGTATGTGGACAAAAAGTTAAAATCATACATTTGTTGATATTTTAAAATAATAAATATAAATGTAAAACTCATGCAAGATAGGAATTGTTGACAACTCACCTTTATCTAAGAAGTATATCAAAAATGAAAAGAAGGGGGAAACACATTTTTTCTTTTGATTTAATGTAACTGACATTCTAGATCTATCAGTAAATATAGATCAAGATTGGAAGAAGCAACATTTATATTTTTTGTGGGAATATATTATTAATATAAACATTATACTACCATTCTATTTTATTTTTTTAAGATTTATTTTAGAGAGAGAGAGTGAGTGGTGAGGGAGGGGGAGAGGGAGAGAGAGAATCCCAAGTAGACTCCCCACTGATCACAGAGCCCGATGCGGGGCTTGATCCCATGACCCTGAGATCATGACCTGAGCTGAAAGCATGAGTCTGACACTTAATCAAGTGAGCCACCCAGACACCCCACTATCATTCTGTTTTTTAAGAAATGTACACGTTCTTTATATTTGCTGATTGACTTGCTGATTATTAGGAAAGAATACATGGTCTCAAAAATAAGGAAATTGTTTCTGCAACATACATTTATCTTTCTATAAAACAGGAAGATGATCCAAGTAGCATGTGCATCAGCCTGAAGAATGTATTTCTTTTGCCACCAACATAGCCAAGTAATTTTTTTAGTCATATATGTTCAAACTTTTAGAATTTAATTTTGTACACACTGAAAGAGTGCTGATTTTGGAAGACCCTTAAGCTTAATATCTTTGACACATTAAAGCCATTTTGTTTAGAACTTTAAGCTTCAGGTCTTATTGATTGATAGTCTCCCATAGATCATAAATACATGATTCCCAGGCATGAGAACATAGGAATATTCTCTCTTTTTTCTCTTCAACCTTGTCAATTTGGGGAGCAAATATCTTAACATTTGGCTGGTTCCCAGTAAAAATCAAAAGGAGATAGAATCTAGGGCATCTGGTTGCATGATCATTGTAAAGAACTGTGAAGGATCTGAGATCTTACTCTCCTTGCAAACTAGTAAGTAAACCTGCCAAAGTTTTCACGCATGCTGGCAGAACACTTGAGACTCCTGGGGTCAGACAAATGATTTCTTTATTAGCAGCAATAGTAGTAGCCAGAGTCTCAGTCTGCGCCAGTTCTCCGAGCCCAATTTCCTAAAAGATGAAACAGAGTCAGGTGGTAACTGTACACACATACTCAGTGGATTGTGTTACGGGAGAGGAACCTGAGCTCAAGGAGCCCAAATCTTTTATAATGAGCAGTAAACCTGCCTAATCTTTGCCCCAGAGGGAGCCGCTGTCTTTATTAGAATGAGCAGTAAGCAGAGCTGCCCTTCGCTCTCGAGAGAGACACAATCCTTAACTTTCATGTTTGTTATACAAACAACCTTGGAAAGAGTCCAGAGCAAAGGCAGTTCATGCCTCTGCTCGTAAGATGTGCAAAAATACAAGACACCCATAGTAAATTTTCTCTTCACAGACACAGAAAGAAAACCATTAAGATCAAAAGTTTTTCTAGAACAGTAGTCAATTGTGTGCCATACACCAGACAGTGGGCTAGAACAGGAGGTAAGAGAGCCCAAGAAGGGGAAGAATGACCTTGGACGGGAGCTGGAGCTAGAAGAGAGTTGGTTACATTTACTGCTTGAGAAAAGGAACCAATAGAGAGAGGGAGACAGAGAGATGAGGAAAAGCACACAGGAAAATCTCCATAGGAGCAATTACTATGATTGTGTAGACAATACTGCTTTTTCCCTTGTTCGAAGCCTCCTCACACTGACAATACATAGATTTCCAACTCGGCTTCGATAAGCTATAACCTCAAATTCCTTAACTCCATGTTGTTACAAGGCCAGTCAACTCTAACCTGTTCTCTTTCTCTCTGTCCTTAGGCTTTTCTCCAAAGATATAAGGTCAATTTAATTCAATTTAACTGATTTGACCTGTTGGTGTTTATTGATCGCTCTGCCACTGATTAAGCATCCTATCTGTTCTACTTCCTAATCATCCACAGTTTCTTCTTCTCTTAGAGTTGGAAAGAATGACTCTCAGGCTGTGCTGGCCTCCAGGTCAGTAGGGAGATCCTTTAATGGAACTATGGATGACATCATAGTTGTTAGATTGTCTTTATGAAGAGACTCCCACTTCACTATTTTTCATGTATGAATTTTGCAGAGAAAGAATCATGTCTATGGTATGAAGTCAGGACTGCTTTCAGTTTCTTATCTGCTAGCGAAAGAAAAAGATTTTGTTAAAGGCAATAAATGACAGTCTCAAATTTATTTCTGGGGGGCAGATCTAAATATCTTGGTGAAACATAACATCACTTTTGTGCTTTTAATTTAGGTGAGGATATTTGCCCATCTTCTGTCTGAGATAATACACATTTATTGAAATTCGATGGCATTGGATCTTTTTCCTACATTTGTGGAGGGCAAGTGTACATTTCATCTCCGACAGCTGGTGGAGATGAGTGGGGAGATTCCTTCCTGTGTGCACAAGAAGCAGCAGTTTGGCCCATCTGCTAATCAATCCCTGCTCCCACACTTACTGTGACTTGAGCATGTCACTGAACTGCCATTTTAAAACTACATCTCAAACAGAGTGACAAATACCTATCCTGTAGTTATTAACATATGCAGAACACTCAGTCCAGTGTCTGTGTGCTAAAGAAAAAAAGAATTAGTTTAGTTAATATTAATTATTAGGGAGCAGCTAAAGGTGGAGCTCCAGAAAGAAAGGAGGAAGGGGGAAATAATTCCCATTATCTCCATCATCTACACCAAATATGCATTCCTACTTTGCTCAGATAGTTTAAAAAAAATTCACCCTGCCCCATCCATTAGCTATAAACCCAATTCGTTTTTTTAAATATTTTATTTATTTATTTGAGAGAGAGAGAGAGAGCGGAGGGAAAGGGGCAGAGGGAGAGGGATAAGCAGACTCCCTGCTGAGCAAGGAGCCCAACTGAGGGCTCCATCCCAGGACCCTGAGATCATGACTTGAGCCGAAGGCAGACGCTTAATCAACTGAGCCACCCAGGCGCTCCTAAACCCAACTCATTTATTCATTCATTTTTTTACTGAGCAAACACTAATGTTTTAGGATTTTATAGGCTAGCTGAGCATGAGGGAGGTTGGGAGCCTTTCAGGGGTCAGGGAACATTGAGAATATTGGGTTTATCTTGAACACTCAGCTCAAAAGTATCCAACTCCTTAGTGAATATTTCCCAGACCCTCCACCCCCACCTTCCAAGTCATTGTTTCTCCTCACTCTTACTCCTACACTGTCATCTTGTGCTGTCCCACTGTGTTACATTAATTATTTAGGTGCCTGTCTCTCCACTTACATAATGAGCCCTAGACCGTGTCCTTGACCTCTAGCACTGGGAAAATGCTCAATACATCTGCGAATAACTCATAAATAAATAGCATTCTGAATAAATTAATTAATGGCAATAGAGAAGTCCAGAATGGGAATGAAATTGTAGCCTTGTTTAATTAGAGCAGGGTACCTGCCATCTTTACCTGCACAGGGGTGACATGAAGGCAGGCATGCGCACTTTTAGGTGTTATCTGGAACAGCTATTTTACGGGGACCAAGAACAAAAGAAGAGGCCTTCTGGAGGGGTTGGTCTGCTTTAGGGCCCTTTCTTTCTCCTGGGATTCACTTTCCCACTCTACCTCCTACTCCTCTTCACCCAACATTATTCTGTTGAAGGGAGTCGGACTCAAGAACATTCTTGCTCAGTACTAGTGAGTGACCTGGTGACTGTAGCAGAGGATGGGAGGAAAGTCCAACCGGGCTGCAGAGCAAAGCAGACCACAGTGTTGGATAGGGAGCAGAGTAATCCTAGCCTGTTAAAGCAACCCTGCCCCAGGGGATGTAGTCAGTGAAAAGGGAATCAGAGCCCTTAAAATTCCAGGTGCAAAATCATCTCTTTCCTGAGTTATTATAACAACCCTTTCGGATAAAACTGGGGGTAGCAATGTCAAGAAGGAGAAAGGAGCAGATTTGAAACATTTTTGAGAATTACTTAAGAGTAATACAGTTAGATTTTATTAAGCATCTACTGTGCCCCCATGATTAAGAGTTTTGCATGCTTTATCAGTTTTCATCTTAAATTTAAACTCTATGATGTAGATATCCTTGTGCCCATTTTATAAGTGGAAATCAGGATCTCTGGGGAGTTAAACAGCCTGCCTGCGTTCCCCAGGTTTATAAGCCACAGAAGCGAGGTTCAAAACTGTGTCATTCTGATGCCAAGTCCTTGCTCTTCAAAGGCTTTTAACGTTGCCTCCCCAGCTTGGGTGTAGGGAGACTGTAAATAAAGATTACTCCATGGTTTGAGTCGTCGTATCTAAAAATGATGGTATTTTCAGAGTTCTGGTAGAACAATTGGAAAGGACATTTTGAGTAAAGATGCATCTGTACTTTGTACTACATTTTAATATAGTTATTCAGTATATGGTCAGTAGACCTTTGGGAATAAACTATGGTTTAGTTCACTCACTTTATAATGGATGTATTTGTATTAGCTTCCTCGTAAGCTTGCTGTGAGGATGAACCCAATAAATATTATTATTCACTTATTATTTCTCATTATGAGTATTTGGTTAAAAAAGAACACCATGTTTACTTCTGGTAATGTATATGATTTTGTTTTCAGCTGTTTGAATGAACTTTCTGCATTTGACCGGGAATGATTTTCTTCTACCCTTAAAGAAAAACAGTGTGTTAATGAGAATAGTGTGCTATTCTTCATTGAGCCCTATAAGTCAAACTCTGTGTAAACATTTTACATCCATTATTTTATTAATTTAATTCTAAAATTACATAGAAATCAATGAATGCTGGAGATAGATTTAAAAAATACTTTTTGCCACTAATATGCAGTTCATGGATGAGTCTATTACCACTCTCTCTCACCCGAGTAATTAAAAATTGCTCTTCTATAGGTACTGATTCAAATCATTTTTGGAAAGGAGCAGTATTCATTAAATGCGCTAAAATGAAATAATTGCACAAAGAGTGCTTCACCTTCATGCAAATTTGTAGCCTGTTTGAGGGGCTTGGGGAACAATAGCAACAAATCCTTCTTCCATATTTAAGCCATACCTAAGTCATTAACAAATTCTCAGTGGGAATTTTATAACACACATTTAATTATGATAGGATTCTAAAGTCAATCCAGGGGACGGAAAGGTTCTGTTTTTTTTCCAAAGCCCAAACAAAAATCCTTAGTGTTTCAAGCAAGGGAGCAAATACAATATTTGAGGCTGTGATGTCAGTATTAAGCAGGTGGTTCATGTCTTCCTATTGTCATTTTGAATATGTCATTTATGCTAATCTTATAACAGTTTTTTTTTCCTTTTTAACCAAGTATAGGGTCCAGTTTAAGATTTAGAACTTGCCAATGATGCACAAAGGGAAGGGATTGGTATTATTTCATGTTAGTTGTAGTTTCTAGATAGGATCTGGAAAGAATTGGATAAAGGACTTTGGATAAAGGACTTTTAATACTTTATCTAAGATTTTTCCTATAATGAGTAGTTAACACAAGTCAAAATTTTCTGTATCGTTTTCATTAAAAAAGTCAATAGTGATTTCTATCCTTATCAGTATTTTCACAGCACATAAAATAATGGGTCTAGGTTTTAAAAATAAAATCTTTTAAAAAAAAAAAAAGGGGGCGCCTGGGTGGCTCAATCGTTAAGCGTCTGCCTTCGGCTCAGGTCATGATCCCAGGGTCCTGGAATCGAGCCCCGCATCGGGCTCCCTGCTCAGCGGGAAGCCTGGTTCTTCCTCTCCCACTCCCCCTGCTTGTGTTCCTGCTCTTGCTATCTGTCTGTCAAATAAATAAATAAAATCTTTAAAAAAAATAAAAATAAAAAAAATAAAAATAATTTTATGTCATTTGCCTCATTGTCTGACCTTTCAATCTGGTGGTGAGAAAGCCTGAGCTACGCATTACCTCAGTCAGAGTGATGGTCCCATGAGGTCTTTGGGTCTTTTCCTGCACTTCAGTGATATGTTAAAGATGACCTGGAAGATTCCTTTGAGCTTTGGATTCTGCGATCCTTTAAGCATTGGTTGTTGACTAGAATCAGAATTTTCAAATCTAAAAGTATTTAAAAATCATCTAGTTTATAATCACTAGAAGGTAACTTCTTGTCTAAGATTACTGTGTTAAAGGGGACAGCAGTCTCTATGTTGGGTCTCAGTGTCTAGTCAGGTAGTCTTTCCCAACATGAGAGAACATGGATTTTGTCGCTGTGTCTCCTATGTGAAATTCACGTCCAAGGGTTATGTCATGAGGCCTCAGAGAAGGTTCCTCTCAGAATTGTGTTCTGGTTATGTGCAAAAGCACTTTCAGTTAGCTTTTATGAAGATGAGGATTGGGTTGTGATTTTTTTTTTTAAGATTTTATTTATTTATTTAATTGACAGAGAGAGAGAGAGACAGTGAGAGAGGGAACACAAGCAGGGGGAGTGGGAGAGGGAGAAGCAGGCTTCCCGCCGAGCAGGGAGCCCAATGCGGGGCTCGATCCCAGGACCCTGGGATCATGACCCGATCTGAAGGCAGTCGCTTAATCAACTGAGCCATCCAGGCACCCCTGCGTTGTGATTTTGAAAGAGGTAAGAAGGAAAAGAAAGGAGAAAGGTGATACTTACAATAGAAATAATTGGATTTTTACATAATTTTTATCTATCCACAGGGTTCTATAAAAATCTCTTCAGTTTATATTTCTTTGGAAATCCTTTTTTACTTACATTTCTGTGGTGCAACTTATTTTTTTCTAAATTAGGATCATCCATGCCTTTTTAAAATATCTATTAATAGCCACCTTTGTAGACATCACCTTCTTAGTGTAGAGATGTATTGGAGCACTGATTATGGCAGGGATAGGATGAGGAGAGAATGATGCTGGAAAGATAGATACTAGAAGAGAGAGGTGGGGATGTGAAGTATAAGGTTGCAAATGTAAATAACTTCTTGAAGAAGTTCCCATAAATTGAAAAAATAAAATGCTTATTATTGAAGTCCTTTTTTTCCAGGTATCTTGAGGTTAAGCATTAAAAATATATTTTGCTTTTTAATGAGGACAATCTGTGACTTAGAGACATTAATGAGAATTTTTAACTTTGAAATATCTTTAAAAATTCAAGCTAATTTGTGCTACGAGTGTTTAGTTTACTCAGTGATCTCATATTCTTTAAGTTAAATATCGTTTCAAGGAATATTGCCCCATCTAATCATGGGTCATCTTCTTTCTTTGAAGTGTGTGACACAAAAAGTGTAATTTGTAAAGTAAGTTTCTATGAAATGGAGACAGAGATAAATGAGCTCACACAAAAGGGAAAAAAATGGTGGAACCCTTTAGGAAGAGGGAAGCATTCTTGAATATGACATTTGTGGGAAAATGGTGCTAGTCATTCATTTTTATATGAATGAAGGGGCTTTGTTTGGTTGGTTTTTGATAGTAAATTAAAAAAAAAAAGAGTTAAAACAAAAACCTAGTCTCCTCAAGGGCTAGATGTGAAAAGGTAGACTTGTAGCATTCATCTCTCATACATAGGCTCTAAAATATTCCCAGTCATAAAGTTCTGGTAGATCCCTTTTTCAAAAAAGATGTACTTTTTCACAAATAACATTTAGGAATCCTTGCCAAACTTTGGAAGTGGTATGGCTATTAGGAAAAAAAAAAAGAAAAGAAAAAGAAAGAAAGAAAGAAAGAAAGAAAGAAAGAAAGAAAGAAAGAAAGAAAGAAAGAAAGAAAAAGAAAGAAAGAAAGAAAGAAAGAAAGAAAGAAAAGCAAGGTATTAAAGCCACTGATCAAAAGTAAATCTCCCTTCTGCAGATTGGAAACATTGGAGTGTAAGGATAAATGGGCAGGGCCATAAATACCTAAGAAACTGGGGTTCACAGAGTGTGTACTTCTAGTTGTGCTGTTTCTCCATTAACAACCCTACCAGATGTCTCAGATTTAGCTGATTTTATTTTCAGAAGATAAAAGGCGCCAAATCATCCACCACACTGGCACCTTTAATGAGCTGGGGTTATTTTGCCTCTTAGCTTACATGTGAAAATCAATAGAAAAGCTCACCCTTTTGCTTTCAGTCAAGTCTGGACACACTGGGAGTAGGGATGCAAAGTTTATTTGTGGTCCTATCATATACAATAAAGATCCTGTAATGGTTATTTTTCTGTCACCTTTGCTTGACCTGAAAAATTTTAATAGGATCTAAAATATCTCATGCTTGACCTATTACTGTCAAATAGCAATCAAGATGCTATGTTTAAAACCCACTTTAAAGCAGAATAACAACACATTTGCTAAGCAATATTGAATGAAATGCAGACTTCTCAGTAGTTTCTAGTAAAATCGTTGTTAGGCTGTGTAAATACAAACTTAAAGAATAGAGAAAAAACCTAACACTTAGGAGGAAGCTTGACTCTACTTTTTTCATGCGAAGTAGCTCAAAACTTTGAAAATGGGTTATCCTTAGACACGTGTTCTTAAAAATAAAGAAATACACGTGTATTTATAATATTAATTTGAAATTCTATGTTCATTAATTTAACACGTGCAGAGTAAATTCTGACCTATTTTATGTTACTGCATAGTTATTTGTAACATTTATAAAGTGCCTATCTGAGGAAAGAAGTTATTAGAAATACACGATCTAATCCATAGCAAATATCAGTATATTTTTAAAATAAATTTGGAGAATTTATATTATGCCATATTTGGTAGGAACACAGAACAGGCAGATTTTAAACGCTTAAATGAATGATATTTTACCGTTCAAACGTGGTCTAAATGACGTAGCGTGCACAGACTCTTGATTTTCAGACGCTTGTCAGCTTCTTTCCTCTAATTTGACTAAGGTTATATGACGTTTGATATTTTGATTGCTCATCTTGTGGAAGATGACGATTAGCTATAGGTTAATAGAAATAGCGTACCACGACTGCAGACAGTAAGTTTTGAATCTGCTTATAACGAAATGTAAAAGCGCACCCTGCTAGGAACTCTACTATTCATGCTGAGGTTTAAACACTGGAATTGGGTTCCCAGTGGATTTTCACTTTCACAAGTACTTAATGCAGCTTTAGGTGTCTCAGGGGCAAACTGAACTGGCCACTGAATATCCTTTTTAAGGGGAGTTAACAATGGCTTAGTTCTACCTCTCTTGAAATACAGGATTCATGTTTTTCTCTCTTAAAATTTAGTGTTCCTAGAGGCAGTCGGGAACATTAGAGAATGAGACTGTATTTATCCATCCCAAGCTAGGTACAATGTAGGTGAGGGCAATCCAATGTTCCCTGCAGTGCTTTGTCAAAGCTTTTTAACCCTACGCTGAAAGGATAACCACTTCAGAGTGAGGTTACAATTGAAACTCCAAACCTATTAAAAACTTGGGCCTTTACATTCGTGTAGGCTTTTGATTATAAAAAATTCTATGTACTTTTGAGGATGTACACTTCTGTGCCAGAGGTGATATTGTGAACCCTGGACTTATTACAGGTGCAGCCAATTCTAGGATTAGAACTCAGACCTTAGATCCTTTCCTTTTGAAAGAGATTGTGATTTTATTTTGGGCTGGAAGAGTTCTGAGGCAAACCAACTCAAGTTAAAGTCATAAAGTGCACATATAAATGGTGTCGTCAGAGAAATTACAAACGTTATACATAGGATCAAAAATATCTCCTGCTCAAAAAAATCATACATACGTATACACATGTACATAAATAGATCATACAGAAGAAGTCATGGTAGCATTGTGTTTTGATAATTTGGAAATAAAAAAAACTCACTTAGAATATATTAGTCAGGATAAGTTAGGCAATGCTCTGGTAATGAACAACTCCAAAGTCTCAGTGACCTTGAACTTCACAGGAGTCATGGAGACCCTACAGGCATCTGTCTTCCACTCTTAGTGACCCAAATCCCCCAACATCTCAATACAAGGTTTTTGCCTTTGTTTTCATGACAAGGGAAGAGATGGCCCAATATCTCACCAGGGTAAGTAAGTGCACTCATCTGGAAGTGACACATTACTTCCACTCATGTTTCCTTGGCCAAAGACTATCAAGGGGGCAGGGAAGTTAAAAGACCACTTCCTCCCATCTGCACCATAAGCTGAAGGAGGAGAACTGGAAATACCAGGGAGTAACCCAAGTATCCACCACATAAGAGGTGACAGAATTATAGGTAGGAGATCCATTAGCTTTTTAACTATCTCAAACAGGTATTGCTGAGTTAATAAATATAACTGATTTTGAATAAAGGGAGAGTCTGACATTATTCCTAATGATATCTCCATAAAAATCAATAACATGATTTTTATAAAAACCACACAAATATGCATATTTATAAAGTACTGCATTTCATTAAATATTCAAGTGGCATTTCAATATTTAAACAAAATCCATAGAATAATTTCATTATTGTCACAGGCAGAATATTATATTACTTGAAAAGTACTCAATAAGATTGATTTGTGTCCTCTGTAAAATGTAGTCTCCACTGACCACTTGCCAGGTTGGGTTACAAGAGCCTTTCAAACCACAAACTGTGCTGTGGTCTTTACAATGCAATGCCTGGAATGCTTACACTAAGCTTTGGAACACTACAAAATATCAATGGCCAGTTCACAGCCAATACCTACCCGGGCAGAAGCACTTCGCTGCAGATCGTTTGAAGTAGCTATTACTGTAAATCAAAGGCTTAGTGTGTTCTGATTTTTTTTTCCCTTTGCCCTTCTAGAATATTCATAAACAAATTGTATATCTCTGCATCCAGAAAAGATGGCCCCCTGATAAACCTCTAGCTATCATCATTTAATCCCTCCCCGACTTTTAAATAAACCCCATCAATACTATTCATTATTAATGAAAGGTAGGATGATTCCTGGATGAAGTTTTAGTTCAGGCGGCAAATCGATACTTCTGACCATGTCTGTTTCATTATTGACAACGTCTACCCACATTTACTCTTATAATTAAGTTTTAGTTCAACTCCTAACTTTGCTCCAGCGTTTGAAATGGCTATATGGTGATCTTAATTTCAGCTGCTGTTTCATCTTTCTCAGTAGGTGCCTATTTTATTGTTAAAGGTCATACTCATTTGTCTGCTCCAACAAAGGCAGCCCTTAAAGTTGGCTGTGGTTTTGACAGACAGTGGTCCCTATAAGTGATGGCCTTCAGGACAGACCTGGCACTGGGAGTCAGTCACCACAGCAAGGGGAATAACAGATAACAAATCATGCCACTATTTTTCCTCTTGGCGTGATGGACGACAGCACAGCGGGGGTAACTTTTCAATGTCCTCAGATTAAAAACCCCTCAAACAAATGAGTTCTGAAAATACTGCCCAGAGGCATGAAAGGGAGCTGTTGGGCTCAAAATACTTTTAAAAAATAGGTTTTTTTTTTTAAATGTACAATTTATGGCCACTCAATGCAATTATCTAATTTTCAGTGATACTTTCAATTTTATACACACAAAGCTCAGCTATAGATTTGAGGGGCTGTTGCCATCATGGATGTAAAGCTTTTCGGAGAGAAGCATGTAGTGCTTTGCAAGGCATAGCAAACAAAATTCTAAAGGGAAATTTGGTATTTGTCAGAGCATCCTATGCATTTTGGTGTACTACAGATTATTTTAAGCACTACTGTTTACAAGTGATATATTAATCAGCTCCTCCCTGAATGGTAGAAAGAAAGATAATCAAATGACCAAGCTCTTGGCTACATGTTAAATCAACTCTTCATTTTCCTGGTCCGTTGTTAGCATACCTAACAGCAGTGCAAAATAAAATACGAATATTTCCACTTAAAAATATTAATTCTACTTTCCCTGACAGATTATATTGTCCAATAATTTTTTTTATTAACTGAAAAGTAGAAGATGTACAAATTCTACATTTCTAGTTTAAAAAAAGGCAATCAGGTGTATTTGTTCTATACCTGTCATTTCAATGACTATATATGATCAGGTAAATATAATATACAATGTCATAATTTTATGTGTGTATAAAAATGTTGTGTGTGTATATCATGAATGCGTATAAACCATGAGAAAAGGATAACGTTTGTCTGGATGTTTTAGCCATTTTAATAGTTTATGCCTGAGCAGCTTGCTGTAAACAGTGATTATGGGCTTCTCTCCCAGGAAGATTGATTCAGCAGTTTTGAAATGAGGCTTGAGATCTGTATTAATGTGGGTCTGAGGTGATCTAGATATCACTTGATCTAGCTGTAATTGGGGAACCAGGGTGGGCATGTTGACGTTGGATTAGCACTCCTAGGTCACGGTGTTTTGTACTGAAATGCTGGCTTAGGAGCCAGGTGGACGAAGGTTTGAATCTTGGTACCATCTTACTAGCTATGTGATCTTTGGCACATTACTCAACTTCTCCCGACCTCAGCTTTATAGATCGTTCCATGGCAATAACGAACCATATCTTGGAGGACTGCTGGGGGATTAATGAAGCTGCTGAATAAAAGCAAAGGTCTTTACTTGCTAATTATACAACTGAAATGCTTAAGACAACACAATTAGGAGCTTGAATTAAAACACTTTCTTAGAAGATAAATGGACTCTCCCACCTCTCCCTGCCCTACAGCCCCTGGGTTTTGGGCCTTTCCAAGGCACCTTGAGAACCGCCAATATATATAGATGAAGTTATCTATTCTCAGTTCCGAACTCTAAATCTAAGACCTAAATAAATCTAGTTCAGATATTAGCCACTTCCTCAAATCTTGTACTTTCCTTGGGCTTCAGAGTGAACCTGGGCCTTTGGTAATCACTCATTCAACACACTTACTGAATCCTGACCATACACCAAGGCTCAGAATTTCCTCCTCAGAGGATGAGATGAGCCAAACTCTCCACAGACAGGGAGCCATTCCAGGTGGAAAGGGGACTTGCTGTCCTTGTCTCACATCTCCAACTTTTTAATAATACGGGACAGGGTGCTCTGATTTCTGGTAGTGCCTCCACTTCCTCACTTTTAAATGGCAATTATAACAAGCTTACCCATTGGGATAAGAATGAAAATGAGTCAATATATATGAAATGGCACCCAGGAAGTGACTTGCCCAAGGTCACACGCTGTGATGTGTTTGTCGGATTTGAACGCACATGCTGGAGTCCAGGCATCATAGCTCTGCTTTTGCTCGGGTTGTTTATAACTCCTTGATCTTACCGGACAGTGTGAATCCAACCAGAAGGGAGAGTAAGTAGTAAAATATCTGAAGTTATGTAACTAGGCTTATATAGATACAATGAGATAAGGAAACATATTTAAAAAATAAAATGAAAAATGTACAATATTTAAATTTTTTATTTATTTACTTTTTTGTATAAAAATGTATACATTTTTCTAGTCTCCCTATTTTTCCAACACAATGGGCAGTACTATTATAGATTCCTGAGCTCCTGCAAGAGGTATCACAACAGTGCAGCATGTTTGTGTGTAGGTATTATCTTATTTAGTCAGATGTAGAACACTATATTCACTCTTCTTCCCTCCTTGCACTTAATTCTATATGTATTGTTATAAAATTATTAATAGATTCTTTAATTTAGAAATGTATAGAAAAAAATAAAAGTCTACCTTTCAACAACAGTTGAAATTATCTTTATAGAAAAAGAGGGATTATAGGATATCCTTGTTCTGTACCTTGCTTATATGTAACATTATTCACATGTTCCCAAAGTAGTATATATGAAGTTAACTTGTTTTTTTTTTTTTTAATGACCGCTTAGAATTACAATGTTAGGCTAAAATGTATGTATCCCCTCTTCTTTTGGTGGACATTTAAGTTGTTTCTAAGTTTTTAAAGCCATTTTCATAGCATTTCATTAAATATGTTTGTAGATATATCTTTAAACTCTTATGATTGTATTCTGGTAGGATAGATGTCTGGAAATTAGGTTGCTGCCATAGAGTATATGGATTTATTTTGATTCTCTTGTCAATTTCCTTTCCAAAATCTGTACCAATTTATGATACCACAAATATTGTAGGAGAATGTCTATTTTTTATACCCCTGGAAATACTGAACCATATCAATTTTATAAGTATAGATTTCATTGATTCTTAGACATATATTTTCCCCACTTTTAACAGCTCTAAAATTTGAACATGTCTTAGAGTCAACAACATGTAATAGTCAAATCCACTTTCTCCATGATACATAAATACATGATTGTGTTTTGGGTCACCTGGGTGGTTCAGTTGGTTAAGCCACTCTTGATTTTTTGGCTCAGGTCATGATCTCAGGATCTTGAGATAGAGTCCCGTGTCAGACTCTCAGCATGGAGTCTGCTTGAGATTCTGTCTCTCCCTCAGCCCCTCCCCCCATGAGCATCGGGCACAGGCTCTCTCTTGCTGTCAAAATAAATAAATAAAATCTTTAAAAAGATCATGATTGTGTTTTATAATTGATGATAACTTAGTTGAATGAAATATGGCATTTTTCAATCTGACAGGTGGTGAAAATCAGATCTTAATGCTGTTTGTGTTTTATTGTATTAATTTCTAGTGACGCTGTGTATCTTTCCAATTTTATATTATCCACATGTAATTTTTCTTTTATAAATTGTTCATATCTCAATTAATTTTGTAACAGTAAATATAAAGAAATTAGGATGTAGACTGTTGAAGCGCATTTTGTGGTGGACCATCTTTACAAAACTAGGTACATCAAAAACTTTCCATGACCCAGTCAGTGTCTTGCTAGGGCAGGACTGTTTTCAGTATGGGGATCTGTTCCCACACAGAACATTATATATCTCTTCACAATGCCTATCTTGTTAGGAAAAGAGATTTAAAAAAATTTTGTTTTTTAATGGACAAAGAGCACATTCTTCAGAGAAAAGTGGGCCCTCCTCTTGTGAGAGAAAACCTTTGGGTCCTAGAATCAGCACTTTCCTCTCTAAGTTAGAGTAGAGCTAAGGCAACCATGTTTGCTTGCTTTTTTCCAGTACCGACACGATACATTGCTACTGGTGGAAAGAACTCTTTGTTCCTGAATCTGACATCTCAATTATTATCTAGCACTCTAATTGTGGTAATATATATTTTATCAAGATTTCTCCTGCTTGATTCAAATCAACATTCCTTCCCGTGTCTATATATCATACCCTTTTAGCTCAGTGGTTCTTAATGGGCATGATCCCTACTATGGGGATCATTTGGCAATATCAGGAGACTTTTTTTTTTAATTGTATTGACTGGGTGGAGAAAGGGTGGGTAGCTACTGGCATCTGGTGGGTAGAAGAACCGGGCTGCTGTGAAATATCCTGCAATACATAGGACAGCCCCCACAACAAAGCATTATTCATCTAAAATATCAGGAGTGCCACAGTTGAGGAACCCTGCTTTAGAGTCTCATTTTAAATGGGTTTAACCTACAAATCACAGTGTTTGGAATTTCAGTATAGTCTCTGGGGATTCTCAACACCTACCCCGCCCCCTCCCGCCCACACCCTGACGCATAGCACCTGAGTGATGTAACATACTTTTTATTAATAATAGTTTCCCACAGGAATGGTGTAGGAGGGTGGGGACAATGATGTCGTGCCTGTAATTTGAAAAGAGCTCCCAGGTGATGTTGATACCGCTTCCTCCTCCCAACAGTTGAGTTACCACTGTAATTTAGAAAGTCTGAAGACAGTGATTGTCAAAGTACTTTGATTTACATCCTTCCCACCTCTTCCCTTCTTTAAGGTTTACCACTTCTTTGTCTATGGTTGCTTTTGAAAGATAGACAATGTCTTAAGTTAGGATTTTCTACTTATAAAATAGAGTATCTTTTGTTGTGTAGTGAATTTGGCCAAAATAAGATGTAAGTTTTCTGAGAAATTAAAAAAATACACAGACACACACACATACACACACACACATAATTAATTCTACAGTATTACTTCAAACCTTGGACAAAGAATCCTTTCTTTATAAAAGTGAATGACTCTCAGGAAGTTGGTTTTATTTGGTATTTAAGTACTTAAGTACTTACTCTGAGATCCCTGGTCTACGATAACATGGGATAAACCACACTTTCTGATTTCTAAAGTTTGGGTCTTTGTTCATATAGCATTAATATATGCAGTCCTATAGTTCCTATACAGAGAGAGTATCCATTCCGTAATGCCGTCCTGCATGCACTGGAAGCCCTGCGTCAAAGCAGGGAACTGCTGCAGCCAGCCCTGTGCGGACTAGGAATGTGAGGACGCAGAGGCCACGCTGAGCTCCGCAGGTAGCGCTCACCATCCCCATGGGACTCAGCCACTGTCCACGCCTCTCTGCCTGTGTTCTCTGTCATCTGCCAGCATTTGTCCTTCAAGTCTCAAATATGGCAAGAAAAAAAAGGTCTGACTGTGGTGCTGGGGAAGAAGAACAGGATACGAGGGGGAGGATCTCCACCGGTTACTCCTAGTCTCTGCCCTCCTTGGTAGCCTTTCTCTCTGCTCTCATAAAATTGTAGCACCGTATTGGTTTTTCCAGCAGCTACCTTTACCTGTTTTTGTGGAGCAGTACCAACACTTTCAAACCAGTCATCAGAAATAACCAGTTTAGAACAGCCTGGAGTCATTTGAAAATGTCCTACCTCTCAAGCAAGGGTCCTAGAATATGCAAATATCAATTGCTTTGCTAATTGTCATATCCATGAATCTATGCTCCTGGTATCTGATCATAGGAATCAAATATGATACCCGTATCTGATCACGGTTATCAAAGCAATACAAAGATGACATTAAAGACAAATATGATAAGAAAAACCAAAGACCGCGGAGAGTAGATTACGACAAAGGCTGAAATATTTTGCACAATTGTCTTCTGAGAAGTGTCTCAATGTGGCTTTTCAAATGTGACATGCTCATAAGGCTGCAGCTTGAGTTCATCACAAAGCAATTGACACACTTTCCACTGAACAAGGGGGGAAGAAGTGGCTCCTAAAATGTAACCTCTACTTTGCTGCTTTCCCTTCCGTTTCATAATCAATTACAATTTGTTGTGGGTTTCCTTGTATTTTACTTTAAATCTACAGAAATTAAATAATCTTTTATATTCATATTGTTAGCCAGAATTGAGATATAAATATAAGGACTCCTCTGATTTAAGGCATTTGTTTTTATTTCTTCTCCAGCATGCCATCTGTCAGAGAGGAAAGAAAACAACAATAACAACATATGGATGAATTCTTTTTGTTTATCTAGATATTTTGCAATCAATATGTTCCAAAATATGTTGCCAGACTACATGACGTTCTTTATTGCCAGTGCTTCCATTTGGGTCTCTGAATTAACTCGCACAGGATAAAATTTTAACCCTGCAAGATGTAGTCTGTGTATCAATACCAAAAGATACGACAATCAAGTAAATTTCCATTTTCTAAAGTCAAGACAGCGTTAGAGTAACTAGAAGTTTTGGATTGTGGGCTTACCACAGTTTCAGAAATGACTTTTTTGTAAAGGGGTATCTGAAGCTCCTATAAAATCTTCATATTCCTTTTAAGTTACTAAAGAAAGATTAAATTGCTCCCTGTATAATCTAGCATAACACGAAGGCTTTGCTGTATTATAAATCGGTAATCCAAGTATAGTGTAAAAGTTTACACTCAGCTGCATATTACATTAAACCACATGAAATTGCCATCTTTCTAGGTAAAAATATGGGATGGAAAAATGTGTAAATAAGCTTAGAAATATGAGTGTAGCCAAAATGCAAGTAGTTATAAATCTTTTTTTTTTTTGCCCCGGTTGTTGCATCTTTACACAAAAATATGTTATGATTATTATGATTATTGTTATTTAATTTGGTGTGAGCAAGCATAGGATCCTATGTGGTTAGAATTTCAGCACACAACTGTTAGCATTTGCTTACTTTTCTTCTTTTTAGAATCAAAACATTGAAAAAGATTCCATTTTGAATATATGTGTGAACAGTGGACATTGGTGAGTCAGTTCAGTTCAGCAAATATTTACTGAGCATCTACTGTTTTCTAAGCAATGCTGTGGGTTGGGGGGTTACACAAGTGAATAAGACACACTAATGACTTTAGGGTACTTATTTTCAAGGGAGAGAGAAACCCATGACCATGCTTCAATGTAATGTGGTAGTCTTCATTATGTAGAGCACAGACTTTGGCCCAGTGTCCCAGTCTGAATGCTAGTTTTGGTCCCTACAAGCTGAGTGACTTGGGCAATTTCCTAAATCATCTATGCCTCAATTTTATTGTCTGTATAGTGGGGGTCACGATAGTAGGCATCTCTTAGCATTGTTGTAGGGATTCGGTAAGCTGATGGAGGCAAAACGCTTAGTACCAACCAGGAACATTGTAATCACTCTAAGCGTTAGCTGTTACCATTATTAATAATAAAATAGTGTAAGAGGATATTTGCTTTTCCCATATCTAAAATCTTTTTGTTAGAAATGACATATCTTGGGGCCTTGTCAATTTAGCTAGAAAGCCATAGGCATTGCAGACAACCTATTCTGGGCTCAGATCTTTATTAGTTCTTAGCCATGTGGTTCTCAATTTTCTTATTTGTAGAAATAGGGATAATACTACCACATTTTTATGGTTTTCATGAGAATTTAATGAGAATGTTTATAAAGGCTGTCAGTGAGTACTAGCTATTAATATTTATTAGATAAAAAATCCATTCACACCTACATATGCCCAAAGAAAATAAGAAGCACTATGAAAAATGTGTTGTTATTCAACTAAAAATAATATGATACTTAAAAAAATTATAACCTAATTCCGAGATTAAACAAGTCTCAACCTTAAATCTCATTTTAAGTTTGGTTCCTACCAAGTTCTCTCTTTTTCATCCTTATAGAAAATGGTTTTTCTTATTTGCGTAGTACTACATAAAAATTCTTACAAACGTAAGATATTATCTTGTTTTTGCATTTTAGAATGGAAGCTGTCTACACAAATTTGTAATGTGATAGAGTTTATGCTAATTTTGCCATAAGTTTTATGGGTATATTGGAGGCTTGTTAATAATTAAAAAATTTTACTTCTTCGAGTTACAAATAAGTATTACAGTAAATACTTTCCAATCTTTATCTGACATGACATCTTACCAATACAGGCATCACAAAATAAATAATTTATGAAAAATATTTATTTAAAGAGCTGTAATTTACCTTGCATTTACCATATGCCATTCATCCAAGTAGCAATATAAAATATTCATTAGAGAAACTCATTAAAACAAACTTCTATACAATGAGGTGACGGGCCAACAAAAAACATCAATCATAGCAGGGCTTTAAGTTTTTATTAGTGCATATGGGCACACTAATATTTCAAAGTAGAAAATTATGAATATTTTGCTCTGGCTCTGGAATGACCAGGCTGCTGCAAAGACAAATTTGATAAGAGTATAACAAAGACAGGAACTGGTTTTTCTTCATTTGTTTTCATTTTAGTCAAGAAATCAGTGACAGTTCACTGAGATTTATTTTATTAATGATGAATCAACCTGATGCTATAATTAATGGGAAATCTATAGCTAATCTTAGAGGAAAAATAACTAGGCACATAATGATGTTTAAGCCTGGCAGAGCCGAACTCCGTGCCTCTGTCTCTTGAGTCTGTGTGTTGCAAGCAGAGTAGTCACTGTGAATATCAGAAACTCCTACTGTACTTCCAGGCCCATGCCTAAGGAGCAGTGTTTACAAAACACCGCAAACGCTGGACTTCAGAAAACCGATTCTACTGACACCAAGTAGCTGCAGAATTATTGCATTGCCAGCTGAAAACACGTGTACACGCTCACACGCATACACTCAGTCAGACACACACAACTTTACAATTCTAGTGAAACTTCTAAATACGGACAGTATTAAAATTCAGGAAAAATAACAGGCTCAAATCAATGCATTTACGGGCTTCACATAAGCAGCATTGTGTTTCTCTAGATTTGCCTATATAAACTAATTCACAATTCATTAGGAAGTTCTGTTAAGTCTCTGCTTCACGTTCGCTGCCCTTCTATTACACTGTTGATCTGTGATTAAATGTTCTAATAAAATTAACTGGCTTTGCTACAAACAGAACATCTGGAACTATGTTTAATTTCATGTGAAACATACACAGGAAACACCTGTCTAGGTGAAGTAATTTCTAAAAAAAAAATGACATTAATCCATCTGTTTTGGAAAATGGTGTCATGGTTGTCACATTAAAAGGTAATATCAACAAACACAGAAAGCCTAAATTGCTTTGGAGCATACGTTTTCTAAAATGAACAAAAAATGGCTTATCCAAATGTTATTGTGTCAGTCTTATTTTGTGCTGAATAATAAGAGGCCTTCTTTAACTCAGCAACTTTCAATACCTGCCCTGTAAAACTTCCAGATGTGAAGTCAGTCCCTGTACTTAAAAGATTAAAACGACTGTTGTGATTCTTTATCTGAGTATCTGCGCCGAGATCAAGCTAACACAGTCCATTGATTTCCTCATGCGATAAGTAGACTTTACATGCATTTTAAAGTATACAAAAGTATGAACAACTGATTTTTATATGATGCCAATGAACAAGCATATGCCTTTTAGAAATTAAATCTTCGCATGTGTATATAGCTACAGTGGCTTTTGATAGAAAGATATGAGTACACAACGTCAGCCTGATAGAGAAATTGGCAATATGTTATTTGTGATCTTTTTTCCCCTTTCATTCAGTGTTTTGAGATTCTCAGCTTATTGGGTTCCAAAGTGCTTTCTCTAAATCCTCCTTCTAATTTCTATTTCTTTGTAGAACACAAGTGAGTTCCCAAGATGGTAGGGTTTTTTTTTTATTATTTTTATTATTTTTTATTATTTTTATTATTTTTTTATTATTTATTTTATTTATTTATTATTTATTTTTAATTATTTATTATTTATTATTTTTACATGCCTTTTAATAACGGTTTAGTGATTGACTTATTTTGTGAGTCATACTATCTTCTCATTTAAGAAATGAGGCAGCCGAAGAGTAAAAAAACTAAATAACTTGACCAGGACCACCAGACCTAAAATGTCTTTAATACAGATGTTCTTTGCAAGCTTTTGCATTGAAGTGCATCCTGAGGCAAAGGGGACATTCTTAGTGGGGGGAGGGGAAGAAGTTGGTGAGAAGGTGAGAGGTTTAAAGGCACAGTCCATGAAGCCTGTCTTTATCTTGGGTATTCTTAAAAAAGTAAGATGAATGTCTAATTCTACTTTCCAGTATTGTTATACATGTAAAAGGGTGCTACTTTGTTTTCTGTTGTTTTTCTAAAATATTTTTAAAATACATTTAAGTTTCCAAGAAGATATGCCTTATACCTCCCAGGTCTGCTGCAGCATGACTTCGCCTACTTACAGCACCCAGTTTTGTGTCCTCAGGGTATAGGCACTGAAGGAAATTAAGGAAAACAATTTTTTTTAAAGGCCATTATGCCAGCCTGGAATGTTCTGGGAAATTACAATAAGGTTTTATTTTAAAAATATGGTTAGTAGAAGGGAATGATACAGATTTGTTAACTATAACTAAGAATTGATGTGTTACTGGTACACAGTCTTAGAATACTTTTAAACTTAATTTGAAAAGTTAGTGTTTAACTCTTGGTCAACAAATTATTGGTGTTACGGATGTTCATAGTTGAAAGTGACAGATTCTTATGCTGTTTACTTCTAGAACGGCTGAGACACATAGCAGATACGTAAAGGTTTTGGCTGACTCTTGGCTGAATTCTAACAGTAGTTAGAACGTGTTACAAAAGGGAGTTTGAGCACATCCCTTAGTTGTAAATTATGTATATTAAAGCAGACTGGAGATATACAGGTAGGCAAAGAGTGGCCAAGTGGAGGAAATAAGGGTAGAGGCACTGTAGAGAATGACAATCAAATTAATAACCTATTTCTGGTTGTCTAGTGACAAATATTCCTAGGACGAAATTGATGCTAAATTCCTGTAATGGCATTTCTGTGCCAGCAAATGTCATGTCACAGTTTCTAGAACCCTGAGTTCCACTGTCATGGGTCAAAACTTGTCCCTGGGGATGAGAGGAAGGTGGGGCAGGTAGGGTCTTGAAGCTTCTTCTCATGTCCACTAAAGCAGCTCTCTCTGTCTCTCTCTCTCTCTCTCTCTCTCTATATATATATTTTATATCTCTCTATATATTTTAACTGAGTTTCTTTATGAACTGTTTTTTTGTAGGTGGTTTTCTGCTACTAAAAATTTTTGTTTTAACTTTTGGTTTGGCCAAACACTTATTTTTAATTCATTATATAAGTTGCTTTCAGTTTTCAATTGCAACAACTCTGACTCCATAAAAGGTAATGTTTTTACTGATTACTTAGTGTTTTGGTGGTGAAACACTTTCCTGAGGTTGAAATTAATGCTTCCAAAAATTATTCAAAGACATTATTTTTACCTATTAAGATATAATGAAACAGTATTAATTACTTAGATCAGAGGTTGGCACACTTTTCCTGTAAAAAGCCAGTTTATACATATTTTCAGCTTTGTGGACCTCATGGTCTCTGTCACAACTACTCAAGCCTGTCACTGTAGTGAGAAAGAAGGTAAGAGATAAAATAAAGAATGGGAAGGGCTGTGTCCCAATAAAACTTTATTTACAAAAGAGGCATGGGCTGGATTTGGGCAGCAGGTTGTGGTTTGCCCACCCTTCACTTAAACTATGAAAATCTTAACCATAAAATCAATAATCATCATATAAATTAAAACACATGGATCTCAAAATGTAGAAACATTGCAATATTGTCTCAATTATATGCATGAGATATTGTTCTTCTACCATGAAAACATTATTTCAAAATTTTATACCTGAACCAAGTTGGCCATCCTAGGAAGGTCTTCAATTTCCAAATCTAAGTAGGAGAACTAAAGTAAATGCAGCCTTGGTAGGATAAATTGTTGGAGTAATGCAAAGAAAATATAAATAAATATAAAATGTCATTAAGTAACTATGATAAATTTAATAACGTTGATGCAATGTAACTTTGTGCAAAATAAATAGCTAGAACAGGAAATCATAAATTCTCATGAATTGTAGGATAATTTGCTAGTTATAAAAGCAAAAACTGATTGATTAATCACAATAAATACTGAACTTTCTAAAGGGGCATATTAGATTATTAATTGGAATTCTAAGAAAAGGTAAACTAGTGGGGTCATTATAGGAGAAAACAAAAACAAAACAAAACAAAACAAAACAAACAAACAACACATGCCAAAACCAAAAATCTTCATATAGCAGATAGTTATGGAAGTGTCAAGCATTGTGGCAAATCCTAGATCTCTAGGTCTTGTTTCTTTTATCTGTTGGTGGTGGTCTTGGTGGTAGTACGATGTCTTTTCTATCTCTAAATTTCCATGATTGAATTATGTGTTATGATTTCCAGAAGAGGGAAAATCAAAACAAAGTTTCCAGAACAACACAAGCAAATTTACTTAGAAACTAAAATAATTGAAGATTGATGTCTAAATCCATTTAAGGAAACTTCCTTAATGTCTTGACATGGAACATTATATTCTTTTAATTGTGTATCCCTTTTGCATGTATTATTCTGCAATACTAAAAGACTGGCAGCCAGTTACAGACTACTTCTATCCTTTGCCTCCATCAGTTTTCACTATGTACCCTCTGCTTGGAACACTTTTCTTCTGGTGTCATATATATGCACAGTCAGCTCGGCCTCCGGGACTGCTTAAACAGTATCTTCTTGTTGAAACCTTTCTTAGGGATGCCTGGGTGGCTCAGTTGGTTAAGTGTCTGCCTTCTGCTCAGGTCATGATCCCAGAGTTTTGGGATGGAGTCTGTATCAGGCTTCTTGTTCAGTGGGGAGCCTGCTTCTCCTTCTCCCTCTGCCTGCCGCTCCCCCTGCTTGTGTTCTCTCTCTCTCTCTGTGGCAACTCTTTTAAAAAATCATTAAAAAAAAAAAAAAAAACACCTTTCCTAGGACCCTGGTCCTCTTTAACGTTAATGTTGATCATTCTCTCCTCTCTGAATCTTTTATGTAAATTTATTATTAATGTATTTTACAGATGAGGAAATTGAGGCTCAGTTTCAGGCTTAGGGCCACAGCTGGTAAGAAATGGAGCTGATATTCCACGCCAGGTCTGTCTGACCCCAAAGCTTATACCACTTTCACTGTCTCGTGAAAGACATATGACACCATAGGCAGGTAGGGATAACGTCAAAGTAGTGGAGGTCATGACTTTTCTAATTATGAAAATAGAGCATGTTGACTGAAAAATATTTGGGAATAGAGAAAAATTTAAAGAAGGAAAGGAAAAGTATGTATTTCCACAAACTATTTCTTTAGCTTTTTTGCTATTCTAATTTTGCAGTTTTCCTTTAATATATGTAACGAATACAATTTTGTTTCCTGCTTTTCTAACCTAACATACAGTAAGCAATTTGCATGCAATACAATATTCTACATAAAATAATTTTCAATGGCTGCATAACCATAATATGTGGTCAAAAGGATATAACACAATTAAATAGTTTCTGAATACAATGGTTATCTTCAATTTGCCCATGTAAGTAGTGTTGATACATATATATATATATATACTCATACACACACATCATGCTATTTTCAATTCTTTTAAAGTATGTTCTTAAAATTGGAATGAATGAGTCCGAAGCTATGAACATTTTTATGGTTCTTGATAGAAATTGATAAAATTTTTACTTAGATAATACAGGGATACCTGGATAGGACATTGCCTGGAACATTGTAAACACTCAAGAAATGATATCTATGTTTTCAAATTGCTCTACAGAAAGGTGATGATAGTTTGCACTTACGTCCAAGTTACACGGGCAGTCATCTCACATTAAACTGGCTGACTGCTTAAACATTTAAAGTGTTTTATTTAATTAATAATGCTTCCATTGTTATTTAACTTTGAATAAATCATATAGGCTAGAAATATCAAAACCCCCCCATTTTTTTTTTACGATTTCCCTTCTGATTATCATTACTAATTCCCAAATAGAGGAGAAAACGATATATGAAATTTCTCATTCCAATCCTATAATTTCCCTTTTAAAATACTTCTTTGCTTACAGATGTAATATATAGGAGATGTAATATCTCCTAACTGGAGTACACTGAAATTCAATCTGGATATTTTAAGGTAAAATTTTAGAAATTTTTTGAAACTAATTTATTATGTTTAATTTTCTGTATTAATTTAAAGGCAAAAAATAGTGGGATACTTTTTGTTATTATTTTTGAATTATATACAAATATACAGAAGTTGTTTTGAATGTCTGCTAATAACAAATGAACTAAAACCATCCTGTTTAAAATTATACTCAGAAATTAATTCAGGAATCTTAATTTCAATTTGTCATGGTTAAATCTGAGAAATCATCAATATTCAGCAGTTCATTATAAATAGCCTCATGTTCTTTGATTACCAATGTGTTATTTGAATTTGCATATGGTTAAGGTGTTTAGCTTTGTTTATTACTCTTTTATTATTTTTTCAAAGGCATTTTTCTCTCTAGGGTTTAGGAGTCTTAATATAATTGATGCTTTTAAGACTTCTTTTGATCAAGGCAGGATTTGCTTAAAATCCATGTGAAATAACTATAGTCTACTTTTCTCAAGTGCAGATGTCACTCTACCTCAGACCCAATAATTCTACAGCTAGTACATGGCCAATTTACTCCCGACAAATATCTGTGTTCTGAGGTTTTCTTTATGTCATTGAGTTATCTACATTTGGACTATTATACAAATTTATACCCCCAACAAATATGATTCCATGCTAATCCATGGCATATTTTGATCATTCCTACATAATGAGTTTCTTCTTTTTTTATGTGGGAGGAAAAAAAAAATCTCTTGTCTAATACAAACAACATTATCTCTAAAACTCTGATACATCATCATACATGCAAAACCAAAGCTGTGCTAGGCTAGACTGGCAGATTAGATGAACCACTTCAATTTTCCATCAATCAAATTATGGTTTATTGTTCAGCTGAACTACCTCAGGCAACACAAATCTAAAAAAACTGTCATTTTGGAAACATTATATTTTTTTTCTTGTCACATTATAACCCAAGCTGTAGTCATAAAAAAGAATGTCATACCATTACTGACTCATAATATTCCTTAATTTCAGAGCAGCTAATTCATCTATAGATTGGGCTTGGTGCCTACATTTAAAGATGATAGCAGTGTTGAGTTATAGTATTGTCCAGCCACATTGCTACCTTGATTATTTCTGAGATAATGGTGACTTAAAAACTGTTCAATTCAACAAAAGGTGGTTGCTGAAAGTGGTAGCTTAAAGACCAGAGTAGACAAGAGAAAAATGTCAATTTTTGACCCATCTAGTATTTTAATTGTTTGGTTTGTGTGCAAAACTGAATTAAAGATTTGATCTCTGAAGATAAAATAATAACTTACTTTTATTTTTCTTTATTTTTGGAAAAGGGAGAAAGTGAGTTATCAGTCAAATTGAAAGTTTAACAAAAATGAGAGGCAACCAAACTCTAATATCCAGAACATTAAAAATCTGATTACATTCGGTCTCCCACAAGTATATCAACACATTTTCTGACATTTATTCTGTGACGTTCCTCTTAGGTTGAGGAATTATCATCGGTGCTGTTGCATTTATAAAGCTTTTCTCTAAGTTCACCTGAGATGTATGAAACAAGGTGATGGCATTTCTATAGCTAGAGATATTTAGTTGAACGCATGCAACAGTGATGATTGCTTTCCTTTGTAGCATAGGTATTACAATTTGGAAAGTGAAGAGGGAAAATGACAAAATAAATTTTATTCTCAAAATACAATTCCTTCAAAATTAAATGAGATATTTGTGCAATAATGAACCTTGTTAAAACCATGGTGGTTTCCAGTTGCTGTAGACTCATATTTATACTTAAAATGTGTTCATGATTATTTGAAGGCATAAACCCGCTCAAGAAATAATACTCATAAATAATACATGCTAAAGCCCAAAGATAATCAGACAAGTTATAAGAATATACCTCCCTCCACAAATGTATGTCATTGCTACATTTCATGAAAGGCCACTTAATTGACTACCAGATAAAGGAATAAACCTGCTAAAAGAATAGATTTACTGTGCACTGAGGCAATGCATTTAAGAGGTCTCCACTGAATAAAAAACTAGTTCCATTGGCTGAGCGAAGATATGTTCTTGAACGCGTTGGGACTTATTAACTGAACTTTTATGTGCCTTTTATGCATCATTTATTTTTGAAAAATCAGGAATTTTCATGATAGCAATTACCTATGCACCAAAGTCATGAGAAATTCCTGTGGTTGGTACCACAAAATCCACCCTAAGGAGGGACCTTACCCTCTTTTTAACACCTCTGGAGTTTAGGACAGGAAAAAAAGGAAGTGATATAACACCAAAGGAGGTGTATATGGCTCCACTGAATGCTGTGGGTTTTCTGTAAAAAAGTAGCTTGAAGACCTTACACTAACCCTTCTGGAGATTTTATTTTATAGGCATGGAAGCCAAAAAAAATATTGAATCATTTTTTTTTTTTTTTTTTGCAAAGATGAGGATGATAGTAACACCTAACATTTATTGAGAGCTTACTATTTGCCTAAGCAAATTTGTAACATTTGGTTATTTGTACCATTTTTTGTGCAAATATGTCTATGTTTGGCATGACTGTAAACATCTTCATTCTGTCTTATTTAGCCAAGATTTGTGTTTGCCTGCTCTGAAATTCAGTCCTCACGATACAAGTACAAAAACTACTGGCAATAAAGCTCTGTCTTTGGTTCAGCTTCACTATAAAATCCAGTGTTTCTCAACACTGTGTAATGAAATTCAAATGCTAGGTTATAATTATATTATGGGTGTGACTAAAACAGACCGAGGGAAGGAAATTCTTAGTTAAATCTGCTTCTACCTTGTTGTTTCTAGGTTTCCTGTGGTTTCTTCTCTCAACTTTTAAACGGTATTTGATCCAAAGAGTCTAACTTAGCTCTTCAAGACTTCATTAAAGGTTGAACTGAAGGTGCAGGTTTCCAGTCTCCCAAGTAGACGCCAGGACTGTAAGGGTGAAATAGTATTCCTCTGTTGATAGCTTGTAAAGTTCCCTTCCTGCTCTCTTTTTCTTATTTATGGACACACAGAAGGTTGAGTGGACCAGCAGTGACTGTGTTTGAGGCTGGGGACATTTCCTGAAGAACAGTGTGCCCGTTGTATCTTGCTTTTAGGTAAGGTTCATGCTGTCAGACTCATCCTCCCCACTCCTTTCACTACCCCTCTTGTCTGCTCCCTACACCTTCTTCTTCCTTCTCTTTCTTTTCCTCTACCAAGATAGTAGCAATAGTGGCACGAGGAACAATCAGTTACTGCAAAAGTAGGATGGTGGATAATTTAAAAACGAACAAACCTGGCCATTTTGTTTCTCATGAAAGTCGATTTAAAAGCTACTAACAGATATATGTGGAATGTCCAATGCCAGGTAGAACAGCTTTAGGCGAACAAACAGTCCTCACCTGCTGGCATTTTCTCCCAAAGCTCGAGTGAACGAGACCTGAGAAAGAGGACCGAGGTTCTCAAAAGCATCTGTAGAGTTGGTCTGATTCAGGAGCTTAAGTGTTCTTTGGAGACTAGCATTGCAGAGCTCCTCATCATTTTCTGAAAGTGCAAAGTCTGGGCTCCAGAGTGGTGGAATGACTCGGGCCATGCCACACGGTCTTTGAGAGACAGATTAAGACCAGTCCTTTGACCCTCAGTTTAGAGGGCTTATTCCCACGTTTTGGTAGTCCTTAGATATTGGCCATCAGCCTGGGGCTGATCCATGAAGAAGTACGCATTCGTCCTCAGCTAAATGAAGAAAAGCCACAAAAAGGTGAATTTTTCATAGAGCTGACTTTATTTCATTAAAAAAGAAAGTGTCTTAAACTTCGGTGTGGCGGTGTCTGCTCTTGTGTGAAATGGTGGTGAAAGCAGTTTCTACTTGTTTTGCCTTTGTTTGTTTTTAAATGTCTTTTCTTGGCAAAATTAAAATGTTGGCAACCCAGCAGTGGAACTTATGTATTTATTTGAAATTTCACTGCTCCATGAAATCTAAAAGTCTGGGAAGCACGGCAGTAGACTGCCTCCCTCTCCTTCCCTAGTCCCAGATGGGCACTGCTGTGAATCCGTCCTTCTTTCAATTTCCTTCTTGGCAGAATATGTCCTATGATTTTTGGCTACAGGCTGTGGAAACCTCCATGGGTGGAAGGTTAGCAGGCTTAGGGTTTAGACTCAGTTGGGCCACCAGTGAGGGTGCCACATCTGTCAAGCCATTAGCCTGGATTTTGTTTTTCTTATTACAAAAATGAAAGAGTTGGTCGAGTTAATTTGAGAATTTTGAGTTCTCTCTTTCTCCTTGTGTGTGTGTAGAAGCTTCAAGTTCTGTTTGTGAGGCAGGGTTCATAGAATAATGTTTCATCAATGTGGACTAAAGAGAGTTGGTGTAAGAAAGTGAGGATGGGGAGAAGTAAAGACATAGAAGATTCAATTTTATTTCCACAAAGAGAGCAAATTCTAGTGACCGATGTACAGAACTCTGAATTATTTGCTCCATTTATTAAAGTACCCAGGTCTCTTCTTGCTCCTTCCTTTGCTCACATTTTGGTGCTCCGAGTACCTGGCACTGGCTTACATAATTAAATTTGAGTTTATGCACATTTAAAATTTTCCTGAATGTATTCTCTTTGTGTATATATTGTTGCTTTGATAGAAAGAACCTGGAATTTGGGACTAGGAACTGAGTTGAGAATTCAGCTCTGTCATTTAGTTGTTAGGTGACTCCAAGTGAATTCTCTGACTTCCATGTGTACCTGGAGAGAGTGCCTTCCTTTATAGAAACTCTAATAAATAAGTGAGATTATAAGTATGAACACAGATTGTAAACTATAAAGATCTATATAAATATCAGGCTTTAATATTATGCATCTGATCTACATTTTACACATGGTACACATGATGGATTGATATTATCTGCCAAAGTATATCTATGTATTCCACAATTTTTATGGAATAACTACATGGTCCAGGGATTGATTGATTCTGTCTCTCTCTCTTTCTTTTATTATGAAAAGTAATAAATAGGGGTGCCTGGGTGGCTCAGTCGTTAAGCGTCTGCCTTCGGCTCAGGTCATGATCCCAGGGTCCTGGGATCGAGCCCCACATCAGGCTCCCTGCTCCGCGGGGGGCCTGCTTCTCCCTCTCCCACTCCCCCTGCTTGTGTTCCCTCTCTTGCTGTGTCTCTGTCAAATAAATAAAATCTTTAAAAAAAAAAAAAAAAGAAAAGTAATAAATAAATTTCTCTTTTTTCTTTATTATGAAAAGTCCTTGCTCTGTAGCCCCTATAGGGTTTTGTCTACATATTTTTTTTTTTTTCCCCTAGGCTCAGGAGTCACTGAATACCCTTAACTCATTTAAGCTACTATGGGCCACTTTGTTGTCTGCAAGATAAAACACAAGGTTCTTAGCAAGGTATGTCAAACCTTTCATGTGTTTACTCCAAAATATATTTCTGATCTTTTCCCTTGCTCTCTTTGCTCTGGATGGACTTCCAAAACTGCCCTTCTGAACCATTTTTAGGGTCAAATTCCTACCCTCCCACTCATCTGGCAAATTCCCACTCATCCTACTCCATTCTTCTCTCAACTCTCCTAAGAAACGTTGGTCTCTCTTCTGTGAGCCCCCGGAGTCCCTTTCCTGATATCTTTATGTGCAACATACATGTATTAT
The DNA here is from genome assembly GCF_964656455.1 of Halichoerus grypus. Classification (NCBI taxonomy): domain Eukaryota; kingdom Metazoa; phylum Chordata; class Mammalia; order Carnivora; family Phocidae; genus Halichoerus; species Halichoerus grypus. The sequence goes on from NC_135716.1 coordinate 56,055,775, forward strand.
ACTGTAAATTTTTATAGTATTATTCCTTATAAGCTAAGAATAGTATCTTCTGAGACTTTGTGTCTCTTGTTGCTTATTAAAGTATCTGGCAGATAACAAATACTTAGTAAATGGTTGTAGGTATATCAGTACAACAATATCAGTACAAATGTTGATACTTTGTCACTTAGACTTTGTCTAGTAAATTTCAATTAAGACATTGTCAGGGGGCACCTGGGTGGCTCAGTCGGTTGAGCATCTGACTCTTGATTTCAGCTCAGTCATGATTTCATGGTCCTGGGATTGGCCCCATATTAGGCTCCACATTCAGAGGTTCCTGGAATTGGCCCCGTATCAGGCTCCACACTCATCAGGGAGTCTGCTTGAAGTTTCCCTCTCCCTCTTTTTCCCCCTCTCCCTTGCTTATGCACTTTCTCTTTCTCTCTCTCTCATAATAAATAAATAAATCTTAAAACAAAAATACATGGTCAGGTTTTTTTTTTCCTTGTTTTTTTTTTTTTTTTTTAACTCCCAAACAACAAAATTATTAAATTCTGAGCAATCATTTGCAATGTGGTATATTTGGTCATATTCATTATTAAATCATCAAAATACGAGACTGATTATTTACATTTATCTTACTTGATCTGCTGCATCAACCAGGCAGCAATCCAGTTGATTGTATGGTGGGCAATTTTCAAAAGCTGATTTAGACTCCCATAATAAGGTCATCTTCTTCACATCTCTTAGGGCTTCCTCTTTATTATTAAGTGTAATTTTACTTTTTATACTATTATATATTTATACTATACATAGTAATTCTTTTTTTTTTTTTTTTTTTTTTTTTTTAAGATTTTATTTATTTATTTGCAGAGAGAGACAAAGCGAGAGAAGGAACACAAGCAGGGGGAGTGGGAGAGGGAGAAGCAGGCTTCCCGCCGAGCAGGGAGCCCGATGTGGGACTCGATCCCAGGACCCTGGGATCATGACCTGAGCCGAAGGCAGACGCTTAACGACTGAGCCACCCAGGCGCCCCCATAGTAATTCTTAATGAAATTCCATGAAAAGATGGGAAGAGGAGGATAGAAAAAATCTAAAGGTTTGCAGATTTCTAAATAATATGCATACTTTCTGAAAGCAAGATGGTCAAAATTAATTTTAGGAAAACAGTCTTGCCCACCCACCAATAAGCTTTTGCCCTGTAAATGTACCAGGTGTAAAGTAATTAAGAAGTGGAACAGAGAAGAACAATATTGATAAATTAGTAACAACAATATAACCAAATTGACTGATAATTCATAACATTCCCATCCACTGAGTTAAATTTTTAACTTGTCATTTCACAAAATGAATGATTCCCTGACTTCAAATATTTGTTTCAGCTCGATTTCTTCTTAAATCGTCAATTGCTTGATATTAATAGTTGCAACCAAAATTGAAAGCCAAGTCAGAAAGAAAATCATTTCTTTGAATATCTTTGACCTAATTTATTCTTTCAGATTTTTAACTGGTGTGACTTCTGACAGGTGTGTGTGTGTGTGTGTGTATGTATGTATGTGTGTGTATGTTGGTACAGAGGTTGGGTCAGTGATTAAAGAATTCTGAACTGGGCCTCTCTAACAGTTTCCAAGCCTCGAAATCAATGTCTTTAATTCAGTTGTTTATCCAACCTTTCTCAACTCCTTCAAATCCAAATGCATGTGAACAAACAGGAAAAACTGAATATCTTAATTACTTATTTGTTTTTCTATCAAGGAACATCTCTGTCATAGTTCAGATTCCTTGAGAAATAGACTCTGAGAAATGCATGCAGCATGTTTATTGACAAGTGATTTGAGGAATAAGTCTTGGGAGGGAGTTACGGAAGCATGAACAGGCAGAGGGGGGAGTGGAATTGTAATGCATTTGTAAGAAAGGCCATATTAGATCTCATAAAGAGCTCTGGACTTGAGCTGGTGCTTCAGAGATGTCCCAAATGGGGAAAGGGAACCATCACTTTGTCTACTACATCATCCAGTCATTAGTTATGGATTTCTCCCCTTCCACAGGTTTTCCCCCTTCTCCAGGCGAAATAAGTAAGGCATCTCTCCTTGGCCAAGGATAATTCCTGAGGAGGGACTAACCATTATGTCACAGACAGGCAATGTCCCCAGCATCTGGGGACATGGATACTTTGGTCCTCAAAGGAGACATCTAGTTCATGCCCCACAGCATCCACTGCAGTTTCCAATGAAGTGTCATCCCTGCAGTGTCATCCTTGAAACAATGACTGGGCCGGGGGGTGGTGGGGATGAGGAGAGGTCAGTAAGCACAATAGGCAATATCTGGCTTATCTCTATTAATTGTTCCAGCTCTGGAAATATCCAGTTTATCCTTCCTCTGCCTTAGATTGCCTCTCAGTCCACTTGGGCTGTTACAACAAAATAGCATAGATGAGGTGGCTTATAAACAACACACATAAAATTTCTCACAATTCCAGAGGTTGGCAAGTCCAAGATCAAGCCTCCAGCAGATTCTGTCTGGTGAGAGCCTGGTTCTTGGTTCATAGATGGCCATCTTGGCTCTGAGTCCTCACGTGGTAGAAGGGGCAAGGTAATTCTCTGGGGACTTTTTTATAAGGGCACTAATTCCATTCATTAAGGTTCCGCTTTTATTATTTAATCACTTACCAAAGGCACTGCCTCCAAATACCGTCACATTGAGGAATGGATTTTAACATATGAATTTTGGGAGGGATACAAACATTCAGTCTATAGCAGATAGTAAAGCCCGAGTTACATCTATTATTTTCTTATTTCTTTGAACTTTTCCTATTATGAATAGCTGAATGACTCTCTCCCTCTCAACCTCTCTCTCTCTCTCTACATATGTACTATATATTTTATATATAAAATAAAAATAAATAAAAATATATAAAATCAATGAAAAGCTTACCATCAGGAGATACATGAAGTTACTAGGGGTTATCTTCAGTGCTCTTCAGTTAAGACACATTTTTTTTCTTTTTCTTTCTCCTCAATTAAAGCCATCATCTTTTCTGTAATATGATTATGCTCTGGTGTGTTTCTCCCTCGGAAAACAAAAAACAAACAAACAAAAAAAGAAAATGCATTAATACATGATGAATATGTTAGGTAGAATGATGGCTCTCCAAAGATGTCCTTTTTTTTTTTTTTTTTTTTTTTGAAGTGGAGAGAGAGAGGAGGCAGGAGGAGCAGAGGGAGAGGGAGAAAATCTTAAGCAGGCTCCACACCCTGCTTGGAGTCCAACTCGGGGCTCCATCTCATGACCTGTGCAGAAATCAAGAGTCGGATGCTTAATTGACTGAACCACCCAGGTTCCCCATGTTTTAATCATTAAAACCTGTGAATATGTTCCTTACCTGGCAAAAGAGACTACGGATATGATTAAGGTAAATATCTTGAGATGAGACATTACTGCATTATCCAAGTGGCTCCACTGTTAATCTTAAGGATCCTTAAATAATGGAAGAGGGACACAAAAGGTTAGAATCAGTGAGAGATCTGAAGATGCTACATTGATGGATTTGAAGATGGAGGAAGGGGCCACAAGCCTATGAATGCAAGTGGCCTCTAAAAGTGGGTGAAGACAAAGAAAGGGCTTCTTGCACTGAGTTTCTAGAAGGAATGTAGCCCTAGCAACATCTTCATTTTAGCCCATTGATACTGATTTTGGACTTTTGACCTCTAAAACTATAAGGTAATGAATATGTGTTGTTCGAAACTAAATTTGTGGTAATTTGTTACAGCAGCAATAAGAAATGGATAAAATGGGTTTTGTCAAATTTGAAGGTATGTACTGGATGTTTCTATGCTTCTGTAACAGTCATTTCTTGTAATGTTTTTCAAAGTCCAAATAAGGAACAAGACTTATTAGTCAGTGAATCCATAAAAAATGTAACATAGTTGGAAATATGAAAGACGAAGATCCTTTTTAGTTTGATAGACATCCTATGTTTATCGTTCTTGGTGTTTTCAAAATTTTGAACCAAAATTTTAAAATCATCAGATTTCACATATAAATCTGGATTTCCAGCTTTAAAAACCAAAAATCAACACTGTGCCTAGATTTCCAGATAACCTCATCTTTTTAGAGCAAAGTGGTAGCTGTGCTTGTGAGACACAGCATGGCCTCTCTAGATGGCCATACTCTACCCTCCACAGGTGTGCTTAGTGCGTATGCCTGGACCACTGCACTCAGCCTGGCTTAAGGAAGGGGTTGCACCTTCCTTTTATTTAGTTGACAATGTTAAATAAAATGCCATATTGACTTAGCATTGTTAAGAAGATTTTAAAATCATAAATAAAAGTGATAAATAAACTTGTTTTATGTTAATTTCTGGAAATAACTATTTTTAAAAATTCTCTTTGGCTTCTAGTTACATAGCTTCTAATTGAAACAAGAAACAGTTTTCTTGTTCCTTATCATGAATTCATGCTTCTGGTTAAAATGGTGCCTAGGATTTGAGAATTTAAGGGAGAGGTGTCAAAGGTCGAATTTGCTACAATATTTTTTTTATTGAAGTATAGCTGACATACAATGTTACATTAGTTTCAGGTATACAGTATAGTGATTGGACAGCTCTCTACATTATGCTCTGCTCACCACAAGTGTAGCTCCCATCTGTCACCATACAACACTATTACAGTACCGTTGACTATATTCCCTATGCTGTAGCTTTCATCCCCATGACTTCCTCATTCTGTAACTGGAAGCTTGTGCCTCCCAATCCCCTTCACCTATTTCTCCCATCCTCCGGAGCCCCCATCCCTCTAGCAACCATCAGTTTCTTTTCTGTATTCATGGGTCTGTTGCTGCTTTTTTGTTTGTTTGTTCCTTTGTTTTGTTTATTTTTGCACAACAAATGTGGCAAGAACTATCTCTGAAAAACTTCATTCTGGAAACCTTCATGAGTGTCTGGTTTTGAGAGGCAGTCTCATGGAGTTAAGAACATGGGCTCTTTAGTTAGCCTGCCTAGGTTCAAATCCATCGTCTTTTCTGTAATATGATTATGCTCTAGTGTGTTTCTCCCTCAGAAAACAAAAAACAAACAAAAAAAGAAAATGCATTAATACATGATGGGAGGTCTCAGAAACTAGTCCCTAGATTAAAGAAAAGAAAGCTTATTAGCTGTGTGTTCTTGCTCAAGTAACTTCCATCTTTCAATTTCCTCATCTGCAAATGGTGGTAATACCTGCCTCCTGGTAGAGTTTTAAATTACTTGATATATGTAGAACATTTAGAGCAGTATAGGATGCAAAACAAATATTTACATACCACATACTAGTACTATTTACCATCCTTTAACCTAAATTACTACCAGGCTCACTCATCTAATACCTGTGTCTTTCCTTAATTCTAACCAGCTACGCATGCATCTAGCCCACAACCAAAGTCTGCATTTACTGCTAAACATGGCAGTTTATTCACCCACCAATCTAAGTTCACATTTAGTGGAAAGACAACAAACAAATGATAAGGTAAAGATTTAAAAAAGTTGATGATAGCCAGGGGAATGTTGACAGACTCAGAAGCAAGAGACAAGAGCTATTCTTGGGATAAAGTTGCTCAGTAGCCCCAAATGTTATCCTTTTGAAATTATTGGTCACTGAAACCTCGGTCTGACTTTCCAATTAGGATTTTGTACAGTGTAGGAACTTATTTTTTTATGAAATAGATAAATGATAATTCATAGCAAGTATGATTAACTGGCTGTTTACACACATATTTGGTAAACTAATCATGTACAAGGTGGAATGAATGTATAATTTATCCGATGTTTCAGATGGTAAAATGATGACCCAAAAGGCAGTTAAAGGAAAATATGCTATACTGTGAAATAGAAAGTGTAAGAATTTTCTCACAATTTTCTCCTTATAAATTTTTTAAAAAATCTCTACCAAATGTATTAACTTGGGACAAATAAGTTTAGGTTTTCATACAAATAGAAACCACAATTATTCTAGAAATGCATGTGCCCATGATGACTTTTTTTAAAACTTTGTTTTTCTGATTTGGAAAATCTGAGGATTTTCCCCAAAAAGTATAAAATTTGTAAATGAGATTAACCACATACCACATGATCAACCATTTTTTTTTCTTTAATCTAGTGACTAGTTTCTGAGACCTTCTGACATGACTCTGTAAGGCTATTGCAATAGAGGAAATTTCAGTTTATTTATTTGTTTGTTCTGTAACTGACAAGAGTAGGTCTGGAGTCAGGGTTAAGGATAGTGTGGTAAGTGCATCTAGGTTTTGTGTACTCTGCATTGGTGATTCTCTGAGCAAGGATTCACTCTGCGTGTGTGGGTTATAAAAATGTATCAGAAGTCGGGAAAAGTTCTTACGTATTCTCTTAGCAGTAAAACATTTGCAGCCCAGTAGGCTGCATGGGCAGTTACTTGGAGATTTTTTTCCTTTTAGTTGTATACATGATAAAACTGAATTGCAAGTGAAAGTTTTCAGGTAAGATCTACCTTTAGATATTATTTTAGGTATCTATCATATGACTGAGAGTAACAGTATATATAGTTTGACCTCCTTAAAAATGGTGATTTTAGGCATAGGAGTCAAAAGCTAATCTGAGGTAATTTATAAGTAAGAATCTGGACTCCACATGTTTCTTGGCTGAACACCCTGGAACAAGACTTTGTCTTTTAAGTGTTTGTTGTGTGATCTTCTATATCTGGAGGTTTTGCCTTTGGTTATGAGCCTTAGCTTTACTTTACTGAATAAAGCTATAATGTTCTATTAAAGAAAGGTGTGCAGAAAAAACATCACTTTTCTAACCAGAACAAATATGACTATTGCTAATTTCACTTATATTTTTAAGAGTATAGGGGCACCTGGGTGGCTCAGTCGTTAGGCGTCTGCCTTCTGCTCAGGTCATGATCCCAGGGTCCTGGGATCGAGCCCCGCATCGGGCTCCCTGCTCTGCGGGAAGCCTGCTTCTCCCTCTCCCACTCCCCCTGCTTGTGTTCCCTCTCTCACTGTGTCTCTCTCTGTCAAATAAATAAATAAAATCTTAAGAAAATATATTTTTAAGAGTATGACTAATTCTTCCTGCTACCTATGGGTTCTTTTTAAAGAAAATAAAAGCTTCCATTCATGTATTAGGGTTACCAAATTACCTTAATGGAGGTTATAAGATTTACTTTATAATTTGTAGAAAAAAATTTAAAAGTTCTGAGAAGTTTCTAATTCCCAGGCTAGCTATTTTACTGGGGGCAGTAGATGTAAAGGGACAGAGCAATAGCCACTCTGCTTGTTATGAATTAAAGTCAGAAGAGGCAGGACAGAAATAGCAAGTTTTAATAGCTCATGAAATCTGGATAACCTATGCTTTAAAAATATTCCATTGTTAGAGTACCTTGACCTTAGCAAACTAGAATTTTCATAAATAACTCTAACAGTGATGTGCTTCTCTATGTGATGAAATAAACTCCAAGAAGTTGGTGAATATGAGCCACTTTAGTGACCACAAATTTTCAATGGCTTTTCAATGTTTTCTGAACTAATGTGAAAAAGTGTATAAATTGAGATTGAATTATTTTGGACAGTATTTTTATCTTAGTCATATAAGCATAGTACAAGAGATATCTTTACTTTCAGTGTTCCAGTCCTGTGGGTCCAGTAATACACCAGAGAGAAATGCAACTATAAAAATGTCAAATCAACTTTTGGTACTTTGACAAAGTGCGTGAAAAAAAGGCACTTCAAAAAAAAAAAAAGCTCTCCAGTGATTTATTTTTAACTAACTCTATCTCTACTAATGATTGAGTTAAGAATTTAAAACTAAACCTGGCATCTTCTGGAAATGGTAGAAAGAAACCTGAGTTAAAAAAAACTAATGAGAAAATATTCAAACAAGTTACAACTTAGAAACATCTTGAAGAATTCCTTGTCCATGGGACTTTTCACTAGACTCTAAATTTGACATAGTATAAACTATAATAGCTTTTCAGTAAAGATACATGGAACTTACAGACAAGAAAATAATATCGTTTTGGACAGTAAGAAATAGAAAAAAATTCATATGTTTTCCATAGAAGATGAGATGTAGGCTAGTGATTCTTACCTCCCATTAAACCCTCAAGATGCTATTATCCCATTGTGATCAAAAACAAAAGAGAACAAATCCCACATTTTTTATTTTTATTTACTAATACTTTGTTATTCTACCGTGACTCAATTTGCTGTTTATTGTATGTTTCGAGGACATAAAATACCCAAAACGTGAGAATGATTGAAATGACTCTCTATAGAATACAGGCTAGATGGAGTAGGAAGTGAAGACAACAGGGTACTAGCATATAAGAATACAGAAGGGTGCATGGCTGGAGGTACTAAAAATACAGAACAGGTGCAGTGCCATGATGATGTTAGCAAGCTGAAGGCAAAAGAGGTTGAGTTCAGAAATGGGAAATTTGGATTGAAAGTATCAGAGATAATGTATGTCCAGATGTCACGACAGCACTGAGTGACTACATCACAGCAGAGACAAGGGGCATGGGATTTGGATGCTAGTGTGTTGTAGGGATGACTCACAAATACGATGATTTCACCAGAGGCTGGCAAGATTTGGAATGGGCCAGAAGATTTGACCAGTGTCCATAATCTTAATGCATAAGAAAGATGTCAGTATATGAGAGTTTTTAGATGGTGCAGCCCATTGCCATAGATCCCCAAGGAAAACAGAAAGGTAATAGGCCTTAAGGTTCTTAAGACTGAACCATCTTCCCAACTTAGAGGATATTTTGAGTAAGTAAATAAGCAAGTCTTAGCCCAGGGAGACTGCGTTTCCTGAAAGGACATCTCAGCTCTCCTAAAGTTAAGGCAATGAGGTATGAGTAAGAGATATACCACAGTTTTCTACTGAAGAAGTCTGTTTCCTGGGTGTGCACAATCATTATTCATGACTACTGTTCTTTCAGATGAAGAGACCATCCTGTTGATCCGGTAGACCTGACTTTGTCCACCCTCTTGCCTTCATATGCCGGTTTGGTTCCTCCAAAAGGCAGATAGAATTGCACGTGAAAGAGATTGCTGGAAATTCCTGTGAAACAAAGGGGAAGGGAGCAGGAAAAGGCAGAGAAAGACCTCAGACCTCAATGCATGTCTGACACCTTAGAGAAGAGAGGGAAAGAAGGACTGGGTAGAATGAGCCTCAGTCTACAGTGAGACTCAGAGAATCTTGGCCAGGTTGCTGGGATGGCCCAGAGCAAAGGTTACCCACTTGAGTAGCCCTGTCTTGGCCAGACCTGGCCTGCTCTAGGACCTCCGTCTGCTGTGCTCAGTGAAGCTTGGGAGCAGGCCATGTGTAACATAGCTCAGGTGTTAACGCCACAGGTGAGTAGACGGGTGGCACCTGGAGGTTGTCCGCAGAATCTGCTAGTGCAGCATGTTCCTGCAAAAGCAGATCTGAATGTGCACATCAAGGACCACCACACTTTTAGGAACACTTTTTAGTAACAACCTGCCTAACCTCAAACACTGAGCCTGTTGGCACATCTTTGATGATCCCCAAACTGCATGGTATTCTCAGAATCTGACGGGCATAGTTAGAGATTGTATCTAGAACTACCTTTGGCTATGAAACATTGGTTCTGTAATTCATTCAACAAATATTTATTGAGTTCCTACCACTTCCTTTGCACTGAAGAGACAGCAGTGAACAACCAATCAGAGTGAGCAACATGAAGATCGTAAATTTAATACCCGGTATTCTCATTCTCATCCTTCGTTATCATGGTTGTACAGTTTCAACTATTTTTAAATTAAGCAATTGTTACTTTTACTGCTTTTTAGTGTTTATTTAGCTTTTTCTTTTTTTCTAAACCTTTCTTCATGTATTCTACCTTCTTCTGTGTTCACTTTTTCCCTTTAAATTAGTGTATATACTTCAGTAATTTTTCAGTGATGATCTCTGCAGAAAATTATATCCCTTTGTGTAAAAACATCTTTACTTTTGAATGGTAGTTTATCTGGGCATAAATTTCTCATATGATATTTGTTTGCTCTTGGCAGTTTGAAATTGTCATTTCTGTTATTGCTTCTGCTATTACGGTTGAGAATCTGCTATCTGCATAATTGTTGCTTCTTTATTGAATCAGTCTTTTTATTCTCATTAATTTTAATATTTTTTGTCCTTATTATGAGTTTCACTAGATATATCTGAATGTGGGCTTTTTAATTTATGCAATGTGTAATTCTTATATCTGACTATTAATATGCTTCTTCAATTCTGTGAATTTTCAATCTTCTTTCATATTTCTTCTCCCATTTTCTGTACTCACCTCTTTATTTATTTATTTTTAAAGATTTTATTTTTTAAGTCATTTCTACACCCAATGTGGGCCTCAAACTTACAACCTCGAGATCAAGCGTCACATGTTTTACCAACTGAGCCTGCCAGGCGCCCCGTACTCACTTCTTTTAACCATTAACTATATATTGCATCCTACTTATTCTGTTCTTCACACACCTCAAATCCTTCCACATTTTCATGTCTCATCCTATGTAAGTTTCTCAGACAGAGCCCGATGCGGAACTCAATCCCAGGACCCGATCCTAGGACCCTGGGATCATGACCTGAGCCAAAGGCATATGCTTAACTGACTGAGACACCCAGGTGCCCCTGCTCTGCAGCTTTGATGTAACATTTATATGGTCCCTATTTTTTTTCAGTCTTTGCTAATGATATGGTAATCTTTCAAAATTCTTATTTTAAAAGCTTATGTGTGCAAATTTTAGAACCTTAGGATACATTTCTAGTTTTCTTCAGACTAGCTGAAGTTCTTTTTTTTTTTTTTTTTTGTACATAGAGAAAATTCTTGAAGGAATTATCTTAAAGATCAACATGCAGTTTTAGAAGAGAGAGACTTCTACATGACATTGTGGGGTGGGCATGCATATTAAAGATATGGATAGAAATCTAGTGTCTTTTTGGATTCTGTCCCACCTGAAAGATTTAAAAATGTGAACAAAAATATGTAGAAAAACATTATTACATGCCTACGCAGTAGAATTTTAAAGGTTTAATAGCTCAATTTTAGTATCAGGCCATAAAAATTGACTTAAAATCTTACCCTGGTTTCACTTTCATACAGTGGTTCGGGGCATGACCTCTGGATGCCCTTTCCTGGGTTAATTCATTATGTGACTTTGAACATATTTTTAAACTTCTCTCTTTTTCACTTTCCAAAATCTAATGTTTGAACAATAGTAGTAAGTTCCTCAGAGAGTTGTCGCATTGAGTTAATACATCTAAAGTTCTTAGAACACTTTTTTTGCATATAAACAACTTTTAATTGCTGGCTATTCTTATTGCTACTTCTATGGCTATTATTAGTGGTCCTCAAAGTTGGTATTCTATAGAATAAAAAAGAAAAATAAAACAAAATAGGGGCCTCACATAAGGTATCTGGCATTTTAGTGCCAGTAGAAAAATAATTACTACCATCTACTACCACATGTATGAGATAAATATTTGAAGACATAAAAAAGTGAACAAAGGTGGCTTTATTAAAAAAGCTCATTACAATGTATTTATTATTCTAATTCACCATGGAGCAGTGGAAACGTCATCATGAAGCACCAATCTGGGATTTGAGAATCATTGTTTTAAACATCATTGACTGGAAGGCAGGATAAATTGCATGCCCAGGGTGTTCTATAATAGCTTCAAGGTAATAGACAAATATCCCCTTGTAGTTTAGGGATAACAATCAAATGCCCTTGCTTAAAAAAGAGAACTAAATTAATCTGCAAGCATCAATTAGGGAGAATCACTTAGGAATAAATTGTTCAAGCATGATATAGAAATTGACTATGTATAGGTCTAAAGAATAATTAATATGCCATTTTGTAAAAAATTATACTAAGAAGATTCCAAAGGACTTTAATACAAAGAAGGAAATCATCCAGCACTGCTCTGATTTGCTAGAATATAATGCTCAACTTTGCACTCCCCAGCCTAAAGGACGATTCAAGAACTTAAAGGTTCATATAAGCAATGTAAGAATGATTAAGGGATATAAAAATAAAATGAAAATCTTAAGTAAAGGACATGGAATTTAACTTTTTTTTTTTTAAGCCAGGAAAAAATATGGCCAAGGATCATTTTAGGAATTATTTTCAACTATAAAGAGGGATTATGATGTCGGATGAAGATAGTTATTATTATTTTTTATGAGATTCCAAGTTAACTAGAGTTTAATCTTCAGCGGGACTGGACTATCTCCTGCCATTCACCCACACATTGATTGGACTCTGTTGGATATACCTTTTGTGTAAAGTACTAGGCCAGGCTGTTGGAGCACACACAGTGATTGAAGATGAAAGATGTGGATGAAGTGATGGCTTCCTACTTTCATGGCGCTTTTATTTATCTATCGGGGACATTGATATGTATATGCAAAGACATTGTAAAAAAAGCTGTATGCAAATGAACAGAACCTTTTCATTGAAGCAGTTAGAAGATCTCATGAGGACATTGCAGATTCATGACAGGAAGGGAAAAGAGGAAGTGTTGGAGTGAATGTTCAGGAATAAGTCATGTTCACTGAACGGTAGATAGGCTTATTTTGCATGTAATATAATGGTATTATAAGAAAGTATTGGAACATTAATGTGAAAGAATAGATTGGAGCCACATCCCATGTTGTATGGATGTTAGTATTTTAAACTAGGGAGAAACATTTTTATTTTTTGTGTCTTTTCAAAAATATTATTAAAAAATTCAGTTATAAGGTCAATGTATTTTACCTAAACAATAATAGAAAATTGACTATCTGCAAACTGTCAGTGTTTGGCATCGAATACACATAGTATTATAAGAATTCAGAACACTTTTCTCTTTTCAATAATTGAAAGTGCCAGATTTAGCAAATAAAACTATTGTATATTATCTGGCAATCCTATTAACAATGTATTTTGGCTCTCTCTGTTCTGTGTTAATGGCTCTGTCTCTTCTGAATTAATGCCTTCATGAGTTGAAATATTTAAAAATAGCCTTTCTTTGGTTTTACAGGATGCTAAGAAACTCATGATAAAACTGATCCTTTGTCAATTTTTGTTTGTTTGTTTGATGGAGGGCATGTCAATGATTTGCCTTATAAATATATAAATCATCTCTATTTTACGTTAAAAATTAACTATTATTTATCTTGAAACTAGTGTAACTAGTGTACTCATATTGAAAAAGAAGGCAAACTACATAAAAGTGTATTTAGTAAATACTGTCCCCCTTCAGAGCCAACTGTTTTATCAGCTTGTAATCCTTCTGTCATTTGTATATTTAAATGTACATATGCACATATCCTTACACACATGGGAGCATATTATATATCTTCTTCTGTGCCTTGCTTTTTTCATTTGACATATCTTGGCAATTATTCCATATAAACAAATTATAGCTTTATATTATTATTTTTAATTGCTCAGTAGTATCCTATTATATGATACACCTTTATTTATTTGAACAGTCTCCTGTTGGTGGCCCTTCAATGTCCTCCCCTCACTGTTTATTTTGCTTTATGTATCTAATAGAAATAATAGCTATTGTTACCTTTATTTAATGTTTTCCATGACCATGTTTTCACAGTACTCTGTAAATGAAAATGCTATTTCTCTTTTTAGGCACTTCGCAATTAAATTTTAGACACATGCCCACTCCGGGGTGCATACATTGCCTACTACGGCCAGCCCCTTTCTTGTGCTGTCACTTCTCATCATCCAGGGCTGAATTAAGCAAGTGTTGGAGGCATGCATGTACTTTCCACATGGCCCTCAGCAGTCAGGAGACACCTGATATATTTTCTTCCATGGTGATTTAGAAAGGACAAGTCACCTGACCACACTCAGGTGGCTTACAAGCTGCCAAGCCCAGGTTCCAGTGCAGTTTATTTAAAACACACTCTCAGTGATAATAGAATGTCTCTGATTTCAATATTAGATAGAAGGGGACGAATGCTGTAGAGTAAATAAAAAATATAGCTATGCAAAGGAGGATTTTATAAAAAGCCTTTATAAGAAGGACTCCCAATGCCAATAATTTGCTGTTCCTTGGCTGCAGAAATAAAAACCATTTTTACAGGTCAGATAATTGTGATTATATTTCTGTCTCTGGAAGACCTTTGCTTCTGTAATTTCAGTAATTGCAAACAAACATTACAGCTTCCTTCTCTCCCCTCCCTCCCTCAACATAGCTCATACGGGATACTTATTAATATTTCAGGATGGATTATAATTAATCATTAGCGGAGGAGATCAATCTTTATAAGCCCCGCCCCAAATTTATCATAACATAAATGTTATAAAAGCAATTTAATTTTTGTTTAGTGGAAGAAAACACAAAGAGTTTGAGTAGATTTTATTAAATACCATACTTAAGGGGTCTAAATGGCTGGTTAGATAGATAGATAGATAGATAGATAGATAGCTTCTATAAACCTTTTATGTATAAGTTTGAGCAATTAATTGGATTTCGAAGACTTTCAGCATAGAGTGTGAAGACAGACTGGCATGAAAAGAGAACTTACAAATGAAGAAAATCATGACTGCCAAAAAGGGAAATGCTTTTTTTTTTCTATATAAAAATCATACAACATTAAAATTGTAAGCAAAACAAGAGGTCATATAGTAATTCCCTCTTATTAAAACAAGAGAACCAAGGCATGGTGATGCTGAGTATTCCCTTAACTCATAAAGCTAATTTGTTAGCATCAAGGCAAGGATCCAAGGGCTTCTGTTGGTCTGACTTAAAAAGTCTTATACAAGAACCCTTCATAAGTTTCAGGAATTACTTTTTAAACTGTTCCCTGAATTCCTGTGGCCTCCTAAGATTTAGATAAGTTCTTTTTAGTTAGCACAGTTAACAATGATCTGTATGTAGTTGATTAGATCGCAAGACTGATTGGATAAGCTCATTTGGAAGATTGGAATAACTGGTCAGTGATCCACTGAAATGGTCAGTGATTATTTTAGCCAGTAGAATGACCAAATAAGCAATCAGGCATTATAGCAGTTAAAGAAAACTAACTAGGTATGTTGAGGGGCATCATATAACTGTAGCGCAGTTTTGGATTGTGATTAAATAGATATGAAATTGGACTTCCCAGGCCATGAAGGATTTGGAATAGGAATAAGATTTATACATATCCATGTAATTGTAATAGCGCTTAAATAGAGCCTGGCCATCAAGCAGATGACACAAGATTTATTCACGATTCCCTTACTTAGAGGAGGCTGTAAAAGAGTTATATTAAACAGCTATGGTATAATGAGAACACTGGACTTCATAAAACCTGATATAAATCTGGATTTTGTCATTTACAGGTCTTGTGACCTTGGAAAAGTCATTAAATAAAGCTGTAATTTTCTCTTTTAAAATTTAATGATAACTTATTGGAAGGATTAAACAAAATAATATGTACATAAAATTATCCACAAAGCCATTTAGATATGTTAGGTGTTGCTATTGTAGTTGGTAATGAATCCTAGTCAATCCTTAGATGATACTGAATATCAAATAATGATTACTGAATATCTGCAGCTGTGTTTTAGGTTCTTTGAGCAGTGTTTTTTTTTTAATTTTTTAAAAAGATTTTATTTATTTATTTATTTATTTATTTATTTTAGAGAGAGACAGAGCATGAGCAGGGTGGGAGGGCAGAGGGAGAAGGAGAGAATCTCAAGCAGACTCTCCGCTGAGCAGGGAGCTCGGCTTGATCTTACCAGCCTGAGATCATGACCTGAGCAGAGACCAAGAGTGGGACCCTTAACCGACTGAGCCACCAAGGCCCACCAAGGCCACCAAGGCGCCCCTGAGTTGTGTTTTTTTAAAGGATGTCCCCAGACCTCTAAAAACCCTGAGCTACTTTCAGAAAGTCCTTGAAATCAAAGCTATTTTCATAATAATACCGTTGTTATTTTCTTTTTTCATGTGGGTTGAAATTTGTACACAATGCTGGAGCCTTAGCAGTCCTGGTTTCTTGGCATGAATCAAGTAGCACCACACACCAGTCATGATATTCCTCAGAGTTATACTCTTGAACCTAAAGCAGAAACAAAAAAAAAATAAACAAAAAAACCCGTCAATCCTTAATAAACAAAGTGAGTCTGTAACACCAAGGGAAACCACTTCTAATATTTGTTGCTGATAAAATTTTAGCTTTCAAGGAATATTAGAATTTTGGAAAATTTTATCTGCCATTATGAGCTGGAAAGATTCCCAATACTGAAATTTCTAATGGAATCACGATAGTGATTTTAGTGAGTGTGATTATTTTTCCATACTGTATAATGAAATGTGTCAATAATCGGAAGATCTGCATAACCCAGTGAACCAATATTTTCCAACAGATTAATTCATGATGTTATAAAATCATGCATCAGTCAAAGATCTATTAGGAATGAAAGATAAAGAATGGAATTTAACATAAAAAGAATGGAAAGCTTGTTGATATGTTCTCAAATTCCATATTGCAACTTTTAAGAAACTACTACTTGTCGATATTTGATGTATATCAGAGAAGAATATCCACAATTAGATGAAAAGTCTACTTAACGTTTTTGTCCCCTTCCCAATTACAGATTTGTGAGGGGCTGGTTTTCCTGAGATCCTCAACCCAAATAATATATTGCAAGACTGAATGTAAAAGCAGAAATGAGAATTCAGTATCTTCTATTAAGCCACATATTAAAAAGATTCATATAACAATACCCTTTTCCTTGCTCTTTTTAATTTTGGAAAATATGATTATCTTAGTGTAGCATATTATTTATGTTAACATTTAATTAGTTTGTAGTTGTTATTTTTAATGAATTACTAAATAATTTAGAAATAAAATTTGTTTTACTTTAATATGCAAAATATCAATAACTTTAATATACATAAATAAGAGCTGTTGTCACCTTGATAACTTTTAATAGTGCAAAGTAATTCTGAGACCAAAAAGTTTCAGAATGTCTGTTCTAATCTGTGATTGCTAGGGATGTTTGAACCACCATAATATTACGAAATCAAATTGGAATGGAAAGTTTATATTCTATTTAGGAAACATTTTAAATTGTAATTTGACTCCCCAAAGGCCATTCACAGATGCATAAGAATGACAAAATTCCTAACTGCAAGTTTTTTTGTGTATCTTCCGAGGCAGATTTTCCCTTTGCTTGCTACTTTGTGTACCCCATCTGTCTAGTTCATCTTTATAGTCTTATTGCTTCCACAAAAGTGCATGACACAAATGGGGCCTTAATAAATCTATGTTGGTTGGAAGAATAACTGAATGCACACAGACATTCACACAGGGGGCATTATGACTAATATATATGAAAATCTCATAGCCACCATAATGACGTGGATAGATGCAAATGAATGAATATATCATGAACATGTAGCTCATGATTGCTGTGAGTTTTGTTGTTTGAAAATGGAGGACATAATGTTACCCTATATCTACTCGATTAGTAAAAGTTTCATGAAAGGGAATTTTAAAAGCAAAAAAAGGGTGCTTTTAGGCATCAATAGCAGTAAGAAGAATAGAAGACTAAGGGACACTATGAAATAATATTCAAAAGAGTAAATAGTTTAGCTCAGGAGGAAGAAAATAAACTCATTTAGAGAGAGGACTAAGGGATGAAAGGCATAGCTATGGTTGAAGATGTAAAACTGAGTCAGATGAGAAATGATTATCTGTACAGACAAGAGTCCATAGCATCCTGTGAAGTTGGAAACTGTGAAGTTGGTTGCATGGTATGTTAAAATTTAGGGCACACACCTCTGAAATGATAGCTAGTTCACCTAGCTCACTATCTTGGAGGTTAATCAAAACTTTAAAAAATTAACAGATTTGTTTTCTGAGAAGCAAGTTAAAAGTGGGTCCTGAAATAGAGGCTTGCCTACTGATGTCAGATTATCCAACAGGTGAAAGAGAATCCACTTCATGATTATTTTATCAAACTGGATTTAGGTGAGTTTTTTTAGGGAATAAAAGGGGAGAGATATTTGACCTTACACCTGAGGTAGTTGGAAAAGAATGACTGTAAGTCCAATTTGAAAAAGGAATTTCTATTTATTTCCTTATGGTTACCTAGATGAGTGTTAAACTATGCTTAACAATTTTTAGTATATCCCCAAACAGAGATATTATAAAACAGACTACTTGAGTTATTGTTCAAAATTTTTTACGTTATCGCTTCTCGGCCTTTTGGCTAAGATCAAGTGCAAAATTTTTTACGTTAACATTGGGCAAGAAAGCAGATAGCATTTGAGTAAAATCTCACTCCAATTTATTGCTAGGTAACTATAGTATTCAAAGAAACTTTTAAGGCAAAGAGTTAAATGTACATTAATTTAATTCACTTGTCATTTTTTCATCACAAAATATCATGTATTATTTAATGATTTAAAAAAATCCCCCAAATAATCTCCAAATTACTGAAATATTAGTAAGCCTTTCTCTTCACTCTTGGAATGGCCTCTACTATGAATGATCTATAAAAAGAGCTGACTAAATACTTAAATATAAAAATCAAACCCTGGTTTTTACTTAAGTATAGAAACCATCAAGTGATACCATACCATATTTCACTGATGCTATATATTTGGTTTGCTTTCTCTCTTCTCCTATCTCTTAATTTCATGATGTTTCTATATATCCTTTGTCCATCCTTATTATTGAAACATATTTTTGTTGTGTATATGCAAACAAATATTTATGCCATATATGCCTACACATATATTCTATTTTTGATGGAAAGAGTTTGTGGTTATGAACTAAGCAAAAATGATGCATACACTTTAAAATCAGAGAGGAAAGCAATATATATATATATATATATATATATATATATATATATATATTACATAAATCGATATGTATCTCTACATAGATCCAAATCTTTCCTCTCAAATATAAGGAGATAAATCTATACCTATGTCTGTATCTATGGTTCTATAAATTTGCCCTCCGTTATTTGGCTAGAAGATGAAGAAAATGTAATCAAGATGATCTTTTGGTTGTTTCCCTTTTAGGCAGAAGTGAAAACCTCGAACTGACTTTAAAGGTCAAGTCGTGAACACACATGCTCTACGGTGTGCCCTAAGTCTCAATTCTGTGTGCCTCATGAATATGGCAAATCCCTCAGCCATCCTACTAAAAGAGACCAATGAAACATGCTGATTTTAGATTCAGTGAAGCCCAATTTCTCAGGATAACACACACAGGGCTCTGCTGCTCTAATCTATACAAGACAAGAACTAGCCTGCTGTGGGAAGCCCTGCCTGTCCTTTGGGCATTGTGTCTGTGGCTATAACAACCTTGCTGGTTAATATAACAGTGGCTTATATAAGTTATGGTGGGAAAAACCCTATGGTAATGTGCATTTTTGCCAGTTAGTAAGAAATCCTCTAATAGAAACAGAACATAATGAAATTGACATGAGCACATGTCATTTTGTTATTTTCCTATTGTAGGGGAAAAAATAAAAAAGATTTTACAACTCCGCTTGCTCCCTTCTCAAACTTGGATAAGCTACTTCAATTTAAATAAGTGTTTCCATTTGTTTGTGGTTTTAGTTTTGATTTCCTGATTTAGAATATACATCCAGTTGTATTCCTACACAGAAAGAAGAGAACTTTTCTAATAAATGTGACCCTTGTCTAAGAAACACCGTGTAGGTGGGTCAGAAATAGTATGTACTTTTCTGCATGGATGTTAAAACAATATCTCTAATATCATTTTGGATAGAACTCTCACTCCTGCTGTTTGGAAAGCAAATGAGCTAATGCTATAATTTCTCTTCTTGATAAGATTCATCAGCGGTTGATTCCCAAAACTGCATGGTAAGTACATGCACAAACGTAATCAACCAAATCATTAGCATTTATTAAAGAAGACAGTTTCAAACTGATGGGCAGCATGGAAGAAAGATATAAATATAAATCTCTTCCTCTCTAAGTCCTATTTGAATATATACGTAAAATGTGTTTTGCAGTACAATTAAATGTATTTTTGTTCTTTCTATGAAAGAGGGGTCAATACATATCCCCGCACCCATACACAACAGTAAAAATACCATTTTGGAACCTATTAAATTGAGTTTCAGATTTATGTGAAATAGCAAGTATGTTAAAAAAAAAAGATGCGTTGATGTCTTAGCTTGACATTGTTTTAGTGTAACGTAACAGTTTCTAACCTTTGCTTGCATTTTGATATAGAGTTTACAGTTATGCTTCATCATAATGTGGTATCCTTAAGGCCCTTCAGGAAAAGAATTCTATTTAATGTTATTTATCCTTGATTGCTTTGGGTCAAGACAACTTTATGGTAGTTACCATGCTTCCATCTTTTTCATATTAAAGAATAAATATAAAAGTAAAATTTTGCCACTTAGTGATATATTCTTGTTTTTCAGTATAGTTGTGCTTAGTATTAAATTATCTAATGGTTTATTTCTCTTAAAAATGATGAGATTGTGAAATGCAAGCATGTAATTCTCAAAAAGTCATGATTTGCATCTTACTTTTCAGATTCTAAAATCCAGTTACTATTAAGAATATCTAATACCTACTTTAGAATATGCTACATTGTAGTATATTAATATAAATCATACTAATATACATGTTTTTGGCAAGATTCTCATAAATATTTTTACAAGTTTATGAAAGCTTATGAAATGTTATCCTTCAGTCTAAATATTTACTGGTGCACGTTTTCCAAGAAAAGTCCAGCATCTTTCATGAAACATTCTCCCATTTCACCACACACAATTAAAGCTTACCTCAACTTAGAGTCAAGTCAGTTACTTATAGTAGTTCCTAAAATTTCACAATTCTTTGTGATATACCATAAAGGAAGTCTTTATAGCAGACCGAGTCTACATTTCATCATTTACACTATTTAAATTTAAACAAACAGATTTAAAAAGGAAAGCCATTGTTAAGATGTCTGTTGTAAGTTTGTTGCTAGGCTGATCTTCTAATACATTTTATTGCTTCCCACTAGTGAAGGGTCCTTAAGAGAAAAAGAAAATTGTAAGAAGTGAGAGTTTGTTAATAGGTCATAGGTTTGGACTCTGTTTACAAGATTCTGAAACAATGGGATAATGTATGAAAAATTAAGTCATGCACAAATGTTTCCAATTACTCACTTGTTTGGCATTGCATAGATTGAACCAAACATGGAAACTAAAGTCTACATTTTTCACCCCATTGTTTACTATATTGGCGATTTGCCCTTATAGGTCATATTTCTGAACTTATGCAGGAATAACTGTGACTGTTCCTACTTGACCACTTCAGAATCAAGCAAAGCTAAGGACTGAGTCAGTCTATCCCTAGTGACTTAGCAAAGAAAGGCATTTTACGTATTTCAAGAATGGGCATGAGTAGACCAGTGATGATGACTCCAAATGGCAGGTATTTCACAAGTAAAGAGCTACCTTGGTCCTCTTACGTCACCTTTAGGAGTTTTTAAAAATGAGTGTGAGCTTTTGTGAGATTAACATATTTTTGAATATGCCAGAAAAATCAAACCTTAGCCCACACATGATAATTAATTTTCCTATACCATTCAATTGCTTAAAGACGCCTCTCTCATGGTCTCCGGCCTTTAGTTAATGTTCTGGCCACATGTCATATTGTACCTTCAGCTCGAATACCTACTACTGGTTTTTCCCTCTTCTGCTTGAAATTGACATCAGATACTGAAAGATGAAGGGGCCAATGTGCTTCTTAAGAAGCAAGTAGTCATGAGACTTCACCTGCCACCACAGATAGAAAAAAAAGGGGGGGAGCTTAGCAATTTCAAGAGCCACAATTTACCATGGAAGCCTCTACTTAATATTCCGCTTGATCTGCCAAGTTTATAGCCTGGCAAATCTGAATACAAATGTCGATGCAAATGAGGATTCATTATTCTTACAAGGTCTTTGTGTTGAAGCTTAATGTAACTTGGTTCCTATGGTTGCTCAGGGAACGTAGATTGCAAGACAGCAAAAAATAATGAAAAGAAGAAAAATAGAGAAAGAAAACAATAGAAATAGAAGGAAATGTTTAAAATGCACTTCAGCCTGAAATGTGAGGATGCATAGGAACAAAGCATTGTCATTACAATCTCTCTTTCTTGCCAGTTATAAGATATTTACTTCTCATCAGCAACAGAGGAGTTAACCACTCAAGAACATTCTACCCAGAGAGAAAACATAACAATTCTCCTTTTACTGATTATAACACATTGTTCCCATTATAAAACCAATTTCTCAAATTGTCAAAAATTTTTACCATTCTTTTATAATTATAGAGCTCATGGGCTGGTGGGACCTACACATTCCGATCTCTAAGAAGACTACAGATGCATTTAAAAAACCCCACCCAACAATTCCCTTCCTTTCCGAATGGATTAATTGCCAAATAATTCTGAATCAACATGTTAAGAAAGCTAAAATTAATACACTACACATTGAAAAATCACAACAGTTTAACATCATTCATTTATTGTTTACCATAACCCATTGCACGCAAAGGTTGCAAAACCCCCAAGTTAGGGGAAACCCTGAGAGGCTGCAAAATTATGATTATATCTCAAATACCATAGGATATTGTTCCGATGAATCTTTTGCATGGTTAGCTGTTGTTTACATATAAATACCTTCTCCGGAAATAAAAATGTACTGAAGGTAACAGGAGCTGCAAAGCTTAGCAGATACGATGATCCCAAGATCATTGCAGTAAGGCTTGCTTCTTCATCCATAAATAAAGCACATTTGCATCCATTCAGTCAAATTAACTCCATTAAAAAGGTGGTTATAATTAGCTCCTTTTTCTGGTTCACGGGTAAAATTCTTGCATGCCTGCTGTTTTGATTAAATCCACCATTGTCTTCCAATAGCTGGTGCTAATTCTTCCAAGGAAATCTTCAGTTGAGGTGTTATTTTATTCTGCGCTTCCGTTAGTTGTCTAATTTACGCCAAGTCCCTGCAGTGTTTCCTTAAGCCATCCTCTTTGTCTTGCCTTTGAAATTTACCAAATCTTACAAGAAATCAATACTTAATTGATTATTCACTTTTCTGCAGCTTCAAACAGCAAGCACGCATAAGATCCTGGAGGAGTCCCCCGATTTCCAATGCAGGAGGTTGTTTGGTGGCAGAGCTCTGCAAGTGTCCAACAGCAGGCATTCCATGGAGCCGTGCGCTGGCGAGTGCCAGCGTCTGATAGAGAAAACGAAGATACTCTAACGAAGCAGGAAAAGTTCCTGGATGAGGCAGATCCATCTCCAGGCTTTGGATAAAAGGCTGAAGCAGGAGCAATTGGATACCAGAACATCAGATATATGTGTATATATATATATATATATATATTTTTTTTTTTTTTTTGCATTAATCCTTTTGCTTTTTGCTTACCCTTTTCTTCCCATGGCACTGAAGTGGAATATCCCAAGTGCCACCGAACTCAGAGAACTCCACGCCGGAATGGGGGTGAGACTGGTGGTGTACCTCTGGCATAGGATAAGGATGGCAGGCACGTAATATTACGAAATGTAGGACAAATTCAAGCAAAAGAGAGGGAGAGGGAGAGAGAGGGGGAGAGGGAGAGCTAGAGACAGATGGCGGATCTGGCTAGGAGCCAAAGCCAGTGAAATGAATTCCATTGCTGAATAACTGTACACCATTGATTCTGCCACTTGTTGCTGCATGGCGAAAAAAAAAAGGGAAAAAAAAGCCCCAGTGTATGCTGGAATCTCCTTATTTGTCATGTGTGTGGCAGACAACTTTCACACACAACTCAATCCTGACACCGATACGCTCTGGGTGTCTTGGGTGGGTGTGTAGTTGCCTGAGAAGGTTGTGTGCATGTACGTGTGCCTGAGAAGCAAATGTGTGTGTGCATATGTATGTGGGAGAAAGGACAAACAATCCTTGCAATCCAGCCATTTTTGTTTAATGAAGAATGGAAGACTGGCATTCAGAGATGTGGTTATGTGCCGCATATTAATGTGTGCTCACCAGACAGCCTCCCCCACCTTAAAAATGAGTGGCACAGAAGTGAAGCCCTCTATAGATCAACCACGTGGGAGAAGCAACTCACGAGGTAACATATCATCTCTAAACCTGCAAATGGGGCGCACGGAATTCTGCAGAAGAACAAGTTTCTCTCTGACAAGAAGAAAAGCTGGTTCCAGGGATATGATGTTTGGGTGTTTTCAAAAAGACAGCCAGTCTCAGCAGATTGTTCAATAAATGCTTCATACCCAGGATGAAGGGAGACATTATGGGATGCCCAGGGGGCTTTGGAAATCAAATACAATGTTTGAGTAGCACAATTTGAGGTACATTATAAAAAAGCAATTTGAATTGCCAATGAGGCGACACATATCTGCATGCTAATTAGACCTGTGTCAGGCTTAGTCTGCAGGCTTCTCTTGATGGGGAGGAATGTGCTTGTAGCTCTGCTGAGAGATTGTTTCTGCATAAATTATCAGCTTTGTCCTACTGATCATTTTCCCAAACAAACATGAAATGCAAGATCAAAAGGCGATTCTAAAATTAAAATTATTGATTGACAAAGCCTAGGTTTCAGAATCTAATTAGAGGAGGCACAAACAAAAGCTGATATTATTACTGACTATGCCTGAGCTAGCAGCCAGATTGTGCAGGGTTTGTAATTTATCTTTGTTTATGCAGCCAGGATATTAAAAATGTAATTAAAATGGTAAAATGATCTGATCAGAAATAGCCACCTAGTGGCAAGTATATTATTTTAAATGGATTATAAAGGCATTAGTCTGTGCAAATAAAAAGCTTTTTTTTTTTTGACAAACGTAGCATCTCATTGAGATCTTGCTAAGCAATTTATCTTTTGCTAATAAGTTGTCTTTTGTGTTTTGTTCCATAGATAAGAAACATCATTTATAACCCTCATTTGTACACTAATAAACATTCTGTTATTACAGGTGGCATCCTGTTATTACAGGAACATCTTTCACAAATTATGGTATATTTTTGTCACCAATGGATGTAATTCAGCACCTAATTCGGCACACTCATCGTATACATTAGATATAATGATTATATGTAGTCAATGGCATCAGCAGGTAAAGTCATTCCCTCTTCATTTGGGCTCTCATTTGTAGTGGGTCTTGATATCTCTGGAACTTGGCATTAATGGTCATCCTGAACCCTGAAAGCCAGATTGCAAAGCAAACCCACTTGCGGACTAAGTACCTTCTTCAACGTACTACTTCAGAACAGATACAGTTGCTTAAAAGCATGTAATAAGGTGATTCAGGTGATTTATAGGCTAGATCTTCTCTCATTTAGCAACATTTTGGAAGTGCCAATGAATTATTTTAGGAGCAAATTGTCTAATATAAAATTTATTAACCAAAATGCATCTGCTGTCATCTAATTGTGGATTTTGCAGCCAGCCGCCAGAAACAGACGTAATTTTCTAATAAAGCATCTAAAAATGCATGATAAATACTTTTAAGAAAAATGAGGTCCCTGCTTGGGAGGTCTACATAAGAAACGTTGGAACCCATTTATTTTCCCTTTTCTTTTTTTTTTCATGAAATCACTATGGACCTGCTCAGTTCCCTTTTAAGAAATTCACAATTTAGGGTTCTGTCAGCAGCTCTGGGGTCTTTTGTTAGGTGCACTTAAAATGCCAGATTAAATATTAATATGTGGTTAGAGTTGTGCTATTTTGCAAGCCCTGAAACCCTATTAGTAAATCATGATCTGGTGACTGATGCAAGAAATTTCAAGGCGCCAACAGTGCAGATTGCTTTATGCCCATCAATCTGATGGATCACTAATTTTTAGCAAATTGGGCCTTTGGACTCATAGCTGTAAGCAGGTACATGTTTTCCATCAGTAGAGAAAGTGGTCCACCTACTACAGCATTTTCTGCACAGAATGTGCACCCTAACAAGCAGACTTTTTTTGGGGGGGTATTTACTAACAATCTTTGCATGAGCAATGCTGTACTTCAAAAGATACTTTTAGTTGTGTTGCAAAGTGCCCCCCCCACTGTCCCGCCAAATAGTAGGAGTTTTCCTAGGCTTCCAGAAATATTTTAAAGGAAAATAAAGGAGAGGAGAAGTTGATATGAGAAGAGGGATAGACCAGCCCCATTAGCGATCTTTTAAAATGAGAAATTATGAGCTAACGTGTAATTCTCGAGAGTTTCAACAGTACCTCTTAAGCCCTGGTGAGTAAGAAGATAAGAGCAACCCACGTAAGACTAGGGAGAAGACTTTGAAAACTAAAATAGTAGGAATAATGAAGTTGCCCGAAAGCACCTTCTCACTTCTTTCTGAAAATATGTCTACATAACATGCGACTACCCTTGAAAAGTGAGAGACTTTTCAACACACGGCTCATTTCTCAAATGTGGTCAAAAAATCACTATATGATGCTTTGATAATCCAGGAGGGAAAACATCTTTACTGGTGATACTTGTTTCACACTGATGGGCCTTGACTCCTAAATCCTTGTGATATGAATTAACATATTTCATTATAGTATTTACCAATTATAAAGCATTTTCCTCTCAGTAGATACTCTCCAAGCTTATGTTGGGTTCTGCTTTCCCATCTGTCCTTTTTTTTTTTTTTCTTTCATTTCTACAGACCATTCTACAGTACAGACACAATGATGAATTTAAAGGGATGAGCATGAAGGACTATCGGCTTCTCCTCTCTCCTCTCCCTCATTGTTATTATTATTATTAATTTAGAAATAAGTAGAGTTCAAAAGTCAAAGCCAAGATTTAGGCAATAGATGCCTTTAGTCATAGTTTAACTCAGTGCTTCACCAAATTTTCATGTCTAAGAATATAAAACTCATTATTATAAGTTATTTTAAATTATTGAGGTCAAGTTTTTATCCATAAAATTAGTCAGCTTACTACATAATAATGGTTACATTCTACATAAGATTCATTCACACTCATGCACATGCACACATACACACACACACACACACCTTGTTTCTTTTTTCCAATAGCCCTAAAACCCAAAGTTATGACAATCACACACTCAAAGCATTATGTAATCATGCTTATTTAACCTAGGAATGGGCCAGTTGGAAATGAGGTATTATTCTCTGGGTAGATAGCTCAAAATAACTTTTCTTCCCCACCCCTTAAGACTTATTTATTTAGAGAGAGAGAAAAAGAGAGAGAGCTAGAGGGTCACAGGGAGAGGGAGAGAGAGAATCTTAAGCCGGAGCTAAGGCCCACACGGAGCCCAATGCAGTGCTCTATTTCATGACCCTGAGATCATGACCTGAGCCTAAATGAAGAGTTGGACACTTAACTGACTGAGCCACCCAGGTGCCCCTCGAAACACCTTTACTGTGTTCCTCTCCCCAACTTCTGGCTTTGGCTTCAATTATTCTCTCCCCCTCCCATCCTCCCTTATAAATAAAGAGGTGTATGAACTCTGGTTGCTGTTGTTCTCTATAGCTCTGATTCTTCTCACCGTACCATGAAAGATGATATCTTGTCTTTACATTCTTCCCTGTGTCCTCTAAATGTTTGATTTTCCAAGATAGAGGAAAAAAATAAGAGAACATTACTGCCGCAACAGACCCATACTAAAACAAATTTAAAACAAAATGTTTAGCCTTCTCAGCACCAACTGCATTAGGTCCTCTTGTTTCTTGCTCCAATACCACCCTGTGATTTCTCTTAATAATCTGGGACTTGGGCTTGCTACTTTAATTATTTTCAATGACTGTGTTTTTTATCAGACATGAAGAGAGGAGCGTTGTCTATCTCATTCATTAAACACAGTTCCTGATGTGTGGCAATTTGTTCATTAACTATTTGTGAGCAAATATATGAACGAATGAATAGTTCTGAGAACAGAATTAATAACTTAATTTTGGAAGAAAAGTTATATATGCTTCAGAGGAATGGCAGGTAGTGCTAAAGCATAAATTTCTCTAACTGACATTTTAGTTTGCTGCTCTTATTGACATAAAATTTTAACATGATGTTTCAGTGGAGAAAAACATGACAACTCAACTTTGAGATAATCAGTTGATAGGATGTTTCCCTTGAATTGTAGGGTGTAAATGTTCAAGGAAACACTCTACCTAACTGCATATCCATCAACTAGCAGATAAATGGTTAGATCAGGAATTCCTTAAGTTGTCATTTACCACAAAAATGCTATGTTTTATTTGTCCACACAGCTGGCCTGAAGACTGTGTAAGGGTGTAGGCTAAGCTGCAATAACAAAGGGATCCAAATATCGTGGTTCCAACATTCGAAGGATTATTCCTCATGGAACAGTCCAGATAAGAGGAGGCAATCCAGGGTACGCAGACAGCTCCGAATAAGTCTATAAAGGCTCCCTGTTTCTTTCTATCTTCTTGCTCTAACATTTTCAGTTTAAAATAGGTCTGTATTCCAAATGATGGGAAGGTGTAAAAAGAGGAAGGAGGCACAAGGTTTTTAATTGCATGGTCACAGCTACTATAAGGGACACCTCAAAATGTAGTCTTTAGGTTTGTGTGCACGTGCAGCTACTAGGAAGAAAGAGAGAATAAAGACCAGGAGGGAGATTAGCAATATCGATTTCAAGGACTTCTCTCAAAGTGCCTTCTCTTTTCTGACCCCTGACTCCCAATAGTTTTTCCTTAGAGCTGTTTAAATTCCAGCTCTATTTGGCCTTAGAAGTCACTCTACTTCTGTGTGTTAGTTTTCTCTTTGGCAAAAAACAGGGTGGGGGGTTGAACTTAACTATTACAAAATTTTATTGTCACTAAAATTCTGTGATTTTTTTTGTTTTACAAGTAAAAGAAATAAAAAAAATGTGTTAACTATACAGACCCCAAATAATTTTACAGAAGCATAAAATTGTCCCCCAATTTAAAATATAGTATTGAGCAACTTTACAATGTTTTATGACAAATTTATTCTCAAAATTCATAAAAAGTTCGTCAATAAATCTTTTTTATAATCTTCAAGAGCTCTGATTCTTCATTTCTTAATATCGAAGTTATTTTAGGACACATTTTCTGTAAAGGACCCATCATGACGACAGTAATTGTACCAAATTCCTAAGTCAAGAGCTAAAAGGCCCTTCCAACCTGGTTATGGTGAGTAGGGGTAAAAAGAGGTGATGAGAGGGGTACAAGACTCATTTGATAAATATTTGGGTATCTTCTTTATATGAGATAATATATAAATTATATTGAAAGACACAATAAAGACCAAATCACACTCTTCATGCATAATAAGTTTATAGTCACCTGGGCTCACGAAGGTTTGTGATATTTGTTATAATAATCAAATGAAACATGTTCTAGGATATTTTAGCAGAAGAAAGATACCTGCGGACAGTTTGATAGTAAGTTGGGCAACCATTGTAGAGGTGAGACCTGGGATTCAGACTTACATTTACCCTCTTGGGGGAGACTAACTTATTCCATGTGCTGAAAGAGAAGTTCAATTTGGTGGACAGGAACATTTTGGTGTTCAAATTTTATGGCACTTTCCAGTTGTGGTGCATATAAAGTAAGGAAATTTACAGAACGAGGTGTCAGGAATACCAGTTGTGAGTTAGGAGGTCCAGGCTAGTAATACATTTTCTTTAGAAATTGCACAAACTCAAACTCATAACCTTAGAATCAGAATCAAAGTTCTAATCTCTGGAAAAGAGATTGGCAAGATTTAGGTAAGAGTTCCAGTCTTGGTGGGGATTGGAGTATTCAACAAGTTAATAGCAGTGGTTCAGAAATGGAGAGCAAGGTAAACAGGATTAGAATTCAGAAAATTAGGTTAGTAGGGAAAGATTGTGAAATACTAGATGAAATAGTTTGGGATTTTGTTATTTAAGAAATGCAGAATTATTTCAATGTTTGGTTTTGTTCTTAGCTGGAGAATAACATTATCAGAGCTGCATTTTTAGGAAAAATAATTTATTAGAGGTGATTTGGAAAAGGCTGAGGCCAATGTAGGAAAATTCATTCATTTCATACATTTCCTATTGAACAATTACTTTATGCTATATGTAGTGTTTTACACTGGGGATTCAGAGAAGTAACTAAGTATGCAATTAGATGAAGGCTCAGAGAGAATTTACAGTTGACCTACACTAGCATGTTGGCAAGGAAAATAAATACAGGAGAAAAAAACAGAAGCAGAATCTTCAATACTGCATTTCTGAATGGAAAGTCTGAAGTTCAGAATATAAATGAAATGTTGAGCTTGAATGACTGAGATGATATTAATTTCATTAAGAAAAATAGAAAATATAGAAGTTATTTGGGGTCGGGATGATCAGGAGACATATTGAACTTAATCTACAGGTGAGGAAATTATACAGAGAATTTTTAATAGGCATTAGAACTTAAGGATCTGGAATTTGGTAAAGAGGCCTGAAGAGGAAACAGTAATATAATTAAGCATCATGTATAAAGGCAAATGTTAAAACTATGGGCATGTATCAAGACAGGCAAGGCACACTTAACAAACAGAGAAGGTGAAGGAAGAGAATGTAACCATTCATTCATTCATTCATTCAACAAATAAATATTGGATGCTTATGAAAAATAGAGCAGGAGAGAATTTAAAGAAAGCAGGAGGTTTACATAGCAAATGCTGCCAAGGGGATGAAAGCTTGGGAAAGACAATGAGCTGTACTAGAAAATAATGGGCTATTTTAAAGTAGGTATTCTGGTCAGTAGGAGAGAAAGCTAATTCATAATGAGATTTTTAAAAAAGGAAAATTAAGAAAATGAAGACAACCAACTAGAATACATTTTTTTTCACAAATTGTGTGAAGAATCTAAGAAGCTTTCATCTAACAGGCTAAAAAAAAGTTCATGGCTAAGGAAAGGTAGAAAGTAGCTTGAGTGAGTCAATAAGGGCAGTTTAGAGTTGAGGTTCGGGGGGAATCTTTTGTATGTGAGAAAAGTACCCTGCTCTCAAACATTAATTTTATAAAGACTGTCTTCATAATATTGTAAGTTACTTTCCTTTTCAAAGCAAAGCAACACTGTAAGTCCTTGACCCTACTGAAGAGGATGTTCATGAGTCAAGTGGATGCTTCTATCTTGAGGATAGGGTCTGGTGTGTAACTCTAGCCAACGGCCTCAGAGTTGCCGGGCTTCTAGTCAAATTGTGTCATTGGATCCTTATGAAAAGTAAATACCTCTAATCAACCTTTGGGATAGAAAGATTCCCGCTTTGGCAGTAAAGAAATATATTAAGAGTTTTTTTTAGGTTGCAACTAGTTTCTACCTGATCTAAAAAGTCACCTTGCACCTATGTAAAGAGGATTATTTATATAATTATCTGGATATAAGTCCCCGTCAACCACTATATATAATTATTTCATGGCATTCAAATTCAGCACAGAAACATCAAGACCTAAGTACAAATATTATTATTATAATGGGTTTTCATTTCCAGAGGTCTTCAGGGGAAGGGATTAATTTTGCTGCTTTATTGTACACACAGCAAAGCACACAGAGTCATGTTACAATGCTTCTGTCTTGAAAATTGCATTTGAATTTAATAAGAAAGACACTTTTTAAAACAATTTTACAATTTTAGATACATTAACTGCAATTCTCTCCATCTTGCTTTGCTAACAGGTTTTGAGGCCTTTCATTTGGATAACACTGATTCTTGTCAATTTTAGAAGGAAAATGTTTCATACACTTTCTTAAAATTCTTTTTCCATCCTTTCTTTGATGGTTTTTAGATTGCGCATCTAGGTCAGTCTGCAAGTGCTCTGTATCATGGAATTTCGGAGGAGTAATTTTTAATTTAACAACACAGAGAATTAAGCATGACAGAGACCTAACTTAGTATTTGAATTGCAGTTTTCATCAACATGTATTTCTTAAAGCTCAAGTAATAGGTAAAGTTTAGTGCTATTCTTGAATCAGTTTCAGCCCATGGAGTTTAAGGGTTTTTTTAAGGGGTTATTTAATTAGAATGTCAAATTGATCTTGCAACTGTAAGAAATGTCTATTTGACATATGTGAACCAGAATACTTATTCCATGAAGCATTGAGCTCAGAAAAGGTCTTTCTTAAAGGGATTGTCTATCTTTGCAGAGCAAAGACAACTTCTTGTAAAGCTGCTAGTCTCTATGAGGTAACATGATAGGACACCAAATCAACCTGTAGGTTGATTATATAATTAAGAAAGGTCAGGCTTTGCAGCTATAAATTGATGTTAACCAAAAAATATATGTACATGTATATTTCCCTATTTGAATCAAACTGGTTATTTTATGTCAAGTTGAAAGATTTTTAATCCTTTTTTTTACCCATTGTGCTATTAAATTTAAATTGGATATTTTCTTTCATTTTCTTTCTTTCTTTCTTTCTTTCTTTCTTTCTTTCTTTCTTTCTTTCTTTCTTTCTTCTTTTTCTTTCTTTTTTTAAGGTAAATACTAAAATTACTAAATCATAGAATTGGAAGATGCCTTTGAGATCACCCATCCCAGTCTACTCAGGTGAAAAATCAGAGGCCCAGGGAATAAGTTTATTAGAGGTAGAAATGGGGCTGCGGAATATTGAATTCTAATCCAAGATTCTTTTCAGAGTGTACTGATGCAATTATGAGCATTATTCAGATTGTTAACGTTTTTGAAAATATTCTTTGCTAATATATTTGTGCATATGCAAGAAGAGCATGTTTTTTGACAAAAATACAGAATTTTCAACATTTATCAGAATTCATTTTTCAATTTTAAACTTTAATGCAAATTCAGAAGCTATCTCTTATGAATTCAGAAAGTAAAAACAATCCAGTTCTTAAAATGAGAAGTATTTTTGATTCTTGAATAGTCTGAAATTTTATACATCTGCATTAGAGGTTCTTAATCTTTTTGTGTGTCAACCATCCCTTTGATAATTTAGTGAAGCCATAGATCAATTCCCAGGATAAAATTTTTAAATTCATGATATAAAACATTGCAAAGCTACAGAGGAAGCCAATTATGTAAATGTTATTGTTATTTAAGAAATCAGTTTCCATAAAATAATATGCGCTTACTTATTTACTTGTTAACGTTAAATAATATCTAGTGAGTTTAACAGCTGCCATAATTTCAAAGTGGTCACGAATATACAAGATATTTCAAGATATATGCAACAACTATATTGCAATATTAAAAATATATATATCTGATTAGTATTGGTGACAAAGACACAGGTACTGCTAATATTAATACTTTTGTGGTTTCTTTCCTATACTCATTTTGAATAAAATGCTCAATTTCAGCTAGAAGCTCATAAACATAAAGATGTTATTTTTTTTCCCCAAATTTCAGGACTCCATCTGAGAATCCCATGATTTACACTATTTTCCATATTTTTGGTATTTCAAAACCAAGGTCAAACCCACCCAACATGGAGGGTTAAGAGATTGAGAGCCCAGGGCTGTTTCAGAAAACCGCTGTGTCTCCTCACAGAGGTCCTGGTTACCCCAGCTCCAAACCCGCTACCTGAGAGCTCCTGCTTGGCCTTATTACCCAGATGGTAGTCTTCCCTCGGGCCCTTTGCATTCACGTAACATATGTGACTACGGAATTTTAATCTCCACTTTTCCTAACTGACCTTGACTTGGCTTGTCCCTCTAACTCGAGATTCACTCTGCTCTCTGTCCTTCTAATTCTTTTTTCTCTCTCGCTCTCCTCACCGCACCCCTCTCACGTGCATGCACACACACATGTGCACAAACATACACTCATCTGTCTTCTGAATCAAAGGTCAGTAAGTAATGAAGGGGGGAAATCGGAGGGGGAGACGAACCATGAGAGACTATGGACTCTGAAAAACAAACTGAGGGTTCTAGAGGGGAGGAGGGTGGGGGGATGGGTTGGCCTGGTGATGGGTATTAAAGAGGGCACATTCTGCATGGAGCACTGGGTGTTATACGTAAACAATGAATCATGGAACACTACATCAAAAACTAATGATGTAATGTATGGTGATTAACATAACATAATAAAAAAAAGGTCAGTAAGTAAAAAAGTATGTCATCTCTATGTATTTACCTATAGAAGCTGTGTGACTCTTTAATTTTATTAAAATACTTCCAGATTGAAAGAGAAATGCTTCAATTTAGGACAAATTTCACTGAAAAAATTGCAATTCAAGTAAATTGAAGAAAGAATTGGTTGTCTAACATGCATACAAAGAATGCTTGTCTTATATTACCATATTTCAGTATTTTATTTTATAAGCAGTGTGCATAATCACAAATATTTTTAGAAAGAGAAAAATACAACCCAAATGAATATTATGGGAGAGGTTGAAGAAACATTCATATTCTGTACATAACATGTAAAGATTTTATGGACTGTTGGGTGTAAGAAAATATTCTTATATTGATATAATGAATCAGAAATACTTTTATTAATAGGAAAATTGCTAGTTTCCAATTGGACTTTCCATCTTCTCAGCACACATATGTATATTTCCTTTTGCATTTAAAAAAATGCACTTTCTTTCTGATTAAACATAAATGAAAAGTCAAAACGTCTATACTTCAGGATGATCAAATATATTTTTTGGACTGTTTTAGAATTTTGGAGGGTGGTCATAATTCTTCAAAATCTGATATATGCTATAAACTTTTTACTTAAAGAAAAATACGTTTTTGGATATAGATGTACACAAAAATTTTCTTATAATTTTTGGAGGTTTATGGAATTCCTAAATTTCATGGATAGATCCCAATAAAATCAATAAATCTAGGTATACTTGTCAGAGTAGTCTAGATTATGAATGGTTAGAAATGATCCCCAAATCTCAGGGGCCAACAATTATAAGGATTTAATTCTCATTCATGCTACGTGTCCATTATCATGTGACTAGGCTAAATGACAATTATCCATAAGCCTCTTGCATTTTTGGAAGTCTGGCAATAGGCACTGACTGCTTTTGTTCTTATATATCTTTTCAACAATCTTGAAAGACTGAGGTATGTATCTATCCAGAGAAAAGGACAGGCTTGTTTACTGTCCAGTACAATAAAGATAATGTCTTTCTCCAGCACAGATGTTAGACTGTTAAAAAGATTCGGGTTCCCTAACCTAGTGGTTCCTCTTCTGTCAAATGCCCCAGTAGGTATGCAGGCATCTCTGGTCTTGGTGTCACCCTGTGAGAACTGATGGCCACGAACTTGAACAAAGATGATAATGCTGCTGTTGTTATTATTGTAAATAATTCCTTTGTCTTTGATCCAACAGCCCTGTGTTTTTTGCCAGCACGCATGACACCAGTAGGCTAATTTGTCAGTTTGCAAGTAGAGCAAAATTTCAGATGTTTCATAAGCTAGAGTGCTCCTCCATGTTAACTTCATTTTGGGACTTCGGCTGATAAAGCAGCCTCCATCTGGAAAGCTGCCCGTTCTTGTAGCAAAGGGTAAAAAGAGAACATCGTAGTGATGTTTTGGCCTTTACAGCTTCTTTTAAACCCATAACTTATGCTCACTTTTCATCCTTCAAAGCAAGTCACAGGCCCAAGCCTAACCTGAATGGAATGGGCAGTGAATACTAGCAAAATAATGTAATCTACGAAAGCAGGTTAGAAACTTATGCACTAGACCTTTAATTGCCCAGTTTCTCCTCAGCTAAGTGGATTTACTATACTATAGCATCAAGTTTTCATCTTATCTTAGACCATGTTCCTCATACTTCAAAAATATATATGCTACTCTCAAAATTTACGCCTGACTGCTCTTTACCTACACTATAACGTATCTGATATTTTTCCTTCAGATTGAGGAACAATGATATCTCATGACTCTTATCTGTAAAATCATGGGTTTCAGAAGTGATCTAAATTTTTTCCTAAGCATAGTAAAATAAACATTCATTTATTGTATTTATTATGTAATTTATTTATATAATAAATGAGTTACTATATAATGTACATGATTACATAAACTAAGTTATTATATAAAATTTTTATATTTACTTATTAAAATAAGAAAAATAATGGTTATTCATGTGCATCTAACATTATATCATATACCACCCGTGGAAACATTCTACCTTATGGCAAACACTAATGATGGAGTATATAGTACTCTACACTGAATGTTGTGTCTCTCTCAAATTCATATATTGAAACCTAATCCTCAGTGTGATGGTATTTAGATGTGAGACTTTTGGGAGGTGATTATGTCCTGAGGGAGATCTCTCTTGAATTGGATTAGTGACCTTATAAACGAGTCCCCAGAGAGCTGCCTACCACCTTCTGACATGTGAGCTATGAACCAGGAAGCAGGCTCTCACCGGACACTGAATCTGCCAGCACCTTGATCTTGGAATTCTGAGCCTCTAGAACTATGGGAAATTAATTTCTGCTGTTTATAATCCACCCAGTCTATGGTATTCTGTTAAAGTGGTTAGGATGGACTAAAACACATAGTATATAGTTTATCATCATATATATAATTATAATAGTCAGATAATCATTATTTATTTAACTAATACTAAGTGCATGGTATGTATAAGGTAAGAAACTATGGGACTGGAGTTGCTGTGTTGAAAACAACTGACATAATTGTTGCACTCATAGTACTTACATGTTAGTGGAAAAATGATAAAAATGGAATAAAACAAATTCAAGTAAACATGAAATAAATTAAAAAATTCAACAAGATTTTAAAGAACAAGTTTTTGAGATAGATCACAAACTGAGGGAATGTATTTTAGATAGGTAATTTATATTTAGATGGAGAAATGACATTTAAACTGAGATAGGTTGTGTAAGATGAAGCAAGCTATGAAAAATTCAGGCTGATCGTGTGGACATGTTTTTAATACAGTTTGAAAAGACCATGAGGTGGGAAAGAAGATTGAGGAAATGAATGAAAGTCGCTGTGGTTGAAGCAGAGTGGGCCCAGAGGGGATGCTAAAAATCAAAATGGAGGTGAATCATGAAGGCTATTTGCAGCATGTGGTAAGACTAAAATGTCTTCAAGGCGTTAGTATGTATTTATGAAAAACCAGAAGAAATTGTATTTATAATACAATGGAACATTGTTGAAGGGCTTTATGCTGGGAAATATCATGATCCAACTTATGTGGCAAAAAGATTATCCTTGGGAAGAGGGGCAAGTATTAATGTTGACTATACTTGGATGGAGGCAGACTAGATGGAAAGAAGTGGATGGACTTCAGGCATATTGAGAAGGAAGCATGGAAGATATTTTGGTTAACTGGATGTGTAAATTATGAGGAAGTGTGACTGCTAAGTTTCTAACTTCAACAACTGGAGAAATTATGATTCTCATCATTTTCTTATGTGGAGGAAGATCTCTATGTGGATTGATTGTGGTACAGTGCTGTGAATAATGTGTTCCATTTTGAACAGTCTAGGTGATGAGATATCTGTGAGATATATAATTGGAAATGTTAAATAGTAGGTTGAGTAGATTAATGTAGAACTCAGAAGAGATATTTTGGGTAAAAATATAAATTTATGAACTGTCATAATATAATTGCATTAAAACTATCGAATAATATCAGATAATCATACAGAATATAGAAAGAAAAAAAAGAGGACCCAGGTCCATGGCCATGGAAATACATTTATTTATGACTGTTAGAGAAATAGAAACTAGGGAAAGATACAGAGGAATAAGAAAGAGGAAAAACAGAAAAATGCAGTGTCATAAAAGCAAAGAGTAAGGAATCTTTCAAGCAAAAGGAATAGGAAATATTTAATTTTTGATTTGAGATTTAGTTAAAGATAGAAAAGGTCCCTTTCAGTTTGGCAACACAGAGGTGATTGGTATTCTGAAAACCACAGTTTGACAATATGATGGGGATAGAAACTAAGTTGGATTAAGTCAAAAAGTCAATGGGAGGTGAGGAAATGATGTCAGTGAATCAAGACAACACATTTAAGAAGATTTATCTGGAGACAGAGCTGGAAAATGAAATGGTATTTGAAAGGAGACTAGGGATAAAGGGATGGGTTTTTTTTTTGCTGTTGTATTAATGAACATAGTTCATTAAGGCATGGGACATGCCTATGAGAATGATGCCAATGAACCAAAAGAGAGTAAGAGATTGATAATCAGAAGAAGATAAGCTTTAAGAAAAAGAAATCTTTGAGTAGAATAGTGTAGTAAAATTCTTGGTCAGGGTGGGAAGGGAGGGCTCTGGGTACAGCAGAAAGGATCAAGATTTGGCACAAAAATGATGGATACCACCACTATTCTATCAGAAAAGGAAAAAGAGAAACAAGTAGAGATGCAAGTAGATTTCTAAATTTGGTGGCAAGAAGATGAGGGAACTCACATTTGATGATGATTATTTTTTCAAAGAAGTATAAGGTAAGAACTGATCATTAGTTGAAAGTGAGACTGAAGAATAGGTGGATGGTTTAAGAAAAGTGGAAAAAGGAGCTTAGGACTATTTGGCTTTTAGGAAATTTAGAAATAGGGAAAACAGTCTTGAATGCCTATTGATGGGTATGATCTTTAAATCAGAGGTCAGCTAGAGAGGTGGTTGTGTGGTGTTTCTTGAACAAGTCCACAAAGCTGGCAAAAAGATGGCTATTAGGGATCATCTCAGCTTGGGGCTTTCTCCATAGAAAATAATGGTAGTAAAGGGTAAGGAAATTGAGAGTATTTGAAAAAAATTAAAGATGATGACAGACTGTGAAATTTGTGTTAATAAGAAAGATGGCGTTACCTGAAAGGAGCTGAAAGATAATGAGAAGTAATGTGGTCAATGAATAAGAGGTTTCAATAAAGTCAAAGACTGAGTCAGTTGATGGAGGTGGGGGGAAGGGCACAAGGGAGAGAAGGTAGTCAAAAGGTACAAACTTCCAGTTATAAAATAAATAAGCTCTGGGAATGAAATGTACAGTATGGTGACTACAGTTAATAATACTGAACTGTATATTTGAAAATTGCTAACAAAGTAGATCTTAAAAGTTCTCATCACAAGAAAAAAATGTAACTAAGTGAGGTGATGTATGTTAACTAGACTTAGTGTGGTGATCATTTTGCAATATATACAAATACTGAATCATTATGCAGTACACCTGGAACTAATACAATGTTACATGTTAATTATATCTCAATCAAAAGAAAAAGACTGAATCAGTGGGCATAGAGTTAGGATGACTTCATCAGATACTGGTCGATCCCCTTCTAGCTATTTTATTCTAGGGACTGATAATTCCCTAGCTTATGCTTTTCATAGACCTATTTAAGATTTGTAAAAATCACAGTCACTGGTTATTAATATAATAATGATGGTGAAGGGCTTGGTATAAGCTCTGAATTGTAGATAGTCCCATTACATAAGGATGCATGTATCTGTCATGGGCATGGTAGGCTGTGGTTTTGCTATTTTTCCTGCATCAGGCAGT
The DNA here is from genome assembly GCF_964656455.1 of Halichoerus grypus. NCBI lineage: Eukaryota > Metazoa > Chordata > Mammalia > Carnivora > Phocidae > Halichoerus > Halichoerus grypus. The sequence goes on from NC_135716.1 coordinate 56,095,150, forward strand.
GCCATGGTGAAAAAAGTTGAGCTCAGATGATCCCCAAAGAAAAGCATTATATGAGTGTTTAATAAATGCTTTGGTTGATGAGGGTGACATGATGGTGTCCTGTTTTCTAAGTAAGTAGCATTAGAGTAAATATTGGTTTTCTCTGAATAGAAGGCAACAGAGACTCTTCATTAATATTTATGTGTAAGGTTCAAAGTCATGAATGTAATATGATATTTTTTCTGCTATTATACAAATTAGTATGCCATAATATGGCATGACTCTAGAAAGAATGCTGATATTTAAAAAATTATATTATATACTAATGACCTCATAATTTGGAAATCCTTTTAATAAATGTTTGAAAAGATTTGTGAAATAATTATTTAAATGTAACAGAATACTAATAAGAATTGGCATTTATATTTAACTATTCCTTGATTTCCTTTTTGCTTTCCTATTGAGGTGTTGCTGAGTTTTGTCTGTTCATTAATTTTAAGACTGCCTAGCAAATAGCACTGTATTCACAAGTGTTGTTTTGTTTTTAAACACTAAACATATTTGAAAAGGTTAAACTTTCAAACAATGTCTAATTTTCATTATAGTCATTTCCAAAACTCAAGGCTAGGTTAAAAAAAAAACACAACAAACAAATGAACTAGAGCAGTAAGAGTCTTAGAAAAAAATAAAGTAACAATTAACACCAAAATGTACAATACATTTAATTTTCCCCTTTTTGGAGGTGCCTAGATGTGATATAGTAATCAAGATGGTGCTTAAAAAGGGAACACTTGTGTAATAATAATGCTTAGGAGTTAATTTAATATTCTTTATGTTGGAGAACTCTGAATTTAGAAACAAAGGCCCGTAAGATATTGGAATCCTCAACAAAACAGAGGTCAGGAGCTAGCAGATGGAAGGAGGAAGGGAAGGAGATCATTGGAAAGAAAGAACATAATACACATTTATCATTTAAAATGTTGAGTGAAAAATGTACCCTATACAGAAAGTATGCCTGGACACGAACATCAGCCTTCGATGGTGCATTGGATGAGAGAAGGCTGAGCGTTGGTATTCATGATGGATGCTGTGGGACCACTCAAGATCTCCCCTTGAGAATGAAGGTGCTCATTCCTCCAGCTGCCTAGAGGTTTGGCTGTTGCCCCCTTTCAGCCAGACCAAAGGCAGGAGCTACCTAGACTAAGATGATGTCCCATTCCCATAACTGATCCATGCAGAGATACAAAGGATCAGCTGTCTTACCTCAATTCAGAACAATTCCTAAGAGCCATACCTACTCCAGAACTCCCTATGAAATAAGCTGCAGCCTCTCTTCAACTGTATGAAAGTTGGTCTTCTCTCCATGCCCAATCCTCTCGCCCCACTCCCTCACAGGTTTTACCACTGAGAACGTTCCATAGTTGACCTCTTGTACATGGGTCTTCAGTTCAGCATCTGGTGGGGAAAATGACCTAATCAGGGTTTTTTCCACATGACTGTGGGCCAATCTGATTCAGGCAGTTCTTACATTTGGGACCCATCCTACAGCAATTTCTTGATTCATGGAACCCCTATTAATTATTCAGAGTGAAATTGAGGTCTGTTGCTTTTTATAAGCTCACCTGTCTTTTCTATGCCTGTATTGATGCACTAATGTCATCCCAACCATTCTAAGAATTCATCTTTTTTTTAAAAAAAAGATTTATTTATTTTAGAGGGAGTGTGAGAGTGAGTGGGGGAGGGGCAGAGGGAAAGAATCTTTCAAGCAAACTCCCTGCTGAGCCCTGAGCCTGCCTCAGGGCTCCATCCCCCTACAACCCATGAGATCATGACTTGAGCTGACACCAAGAGTCCGACGCTTAGCCAACTGAACCACCCAGGTGCCCCAAGAATTTATCTTATTATTATAAAAGAAACATTTAAAATGTGCATAGATATTTAGCGAAAGTAACGTTTATTATAACATTATTTATAATAGGAAAAATCAAGATAAAGTAATAAATACTTTAAAATAAAGGTTTGATGTGAGCCAAAAGTCAAGAGGTAATGAGAAAATGGAAATAATAAGTGTGGACGACACATTCAAAAATAGTGATAGTGTTATTATTTACTTATCATTGCTCTAGGCTGTATTTGTCTCCTTCCCCATATTCTCCGTATTTTATGCTTTCCTCTGGAAAGGAATAGCTGTAGTAATATATAGTTAAATGTGTAAATAAACCATCCCATCACTCTACTGTGTGCCTTATATTCCTCCAACATTGAAATAACTCCTTGGATTAAGATATTTCCTCTGAATGCCTTTCTGCAAATATAGATGAACATTTAGTTTTTTGTTTTTTGTGGGTTTTTCCCCTTTAGTATCTAGAGCTTTTTGGTGTTTTCTAATTCATGCTAGATTGCTGCTTGTATGTGAATTTTTGTAGAATGGACTGAATAAATTAATAAATACCTTCCTTGTCAACTACATTTCCAAGGATCTTCCTAAGGGTGGCAGTAATTGAAGTGGAATTCAAACACTTCCAAATACATCTAAAATGTGGGTTTATTGTTTTAATTATTTTCTGTAAATGCAGTTCTACTTTATTACCCAAATGAGAATTATTATTGTCTTTCCTTCTGATTATTGCATTTGTGGTATTTATTTCAGGGTTTTTAAGACCCTTTAAAACCTATTTAGGTTTTCTTTTTTTATGAATTTAATGCTAGTTAAAATAATGGGTTACTAGGCTTGGAAAATCAAATCATTATTCAACCAGAACAATGGAAGGGATTATTTAATTGACCACCTCAAATCATATTAAACCAATCCTGGAAGAATCACCACCAAGGTTCAAATGGTGCAGAAACTGTCATACTTTCTATAAGATACTAAACCTTTTTTTCCAGATGTTTTTTTAAAAAAATAAATTTAAAGGTTGATTAAATTAGTAGGTGGTTAATCTCTGACTTTTATATAAGAGCCAACAGGACATTTTCCACTTACCCCTATCATTATTCTTTTATTAATTTCTACAGACAGTAATTTCAACTGATAGTATGGAAATCAAGCAGGATTCAGAGTAGGGTTTAATAATATCACTGTGTTCTTTGTCAGCACAAGTGGCTATAGTGAAAGTGAATCATAGCCATTATTCAGTTTCCAGCCATGGTCGTAATTTGTTCTGCCAAGATTAAGATTATGAAGGGCAGAAATTTCTATTAGGAAAGTAGTGACATTTAATGATAAAACAGAAAGATATTTGTCATGGCTTATAAAATTCATGTTTGAACCTTGTAATTTTATAAATATTTCTTCATAGTCATATCAATCACATCTGTTTCCATACAACAAACGAAAAATAGATTTTATATGTTTATTGATTTTCATAAACTGACTAAATGTTTTGGTGTTGGAAAGTTAGAAAGATTTGAGGAGAGCAAACCAAACCAAACGGGGTTCAACAAATACCTGACTCATCAGATTTGTTTTCAAGACTGGCATCTTGGGAAGCCTGAGTAGCTCAGTTGGCTAAGCATCTGCCTTTGGCACAGGGCATGATCTCAGGGTCCTGGAATCGAGTCCCTGTGTTGGGCTCCCTGCTCAGCGGGGAGTCTGCTTCTCCTCATTCTGCATCTTCCCCAACTTGTGTGCATGCACTCTCTCTCTCTCTCTCTGTCGTTCTCTCTCAAATAAATAAATAAAATCTAAAAAAAAAAAAAAAAAATACTGGCATCTGGCTCTTTCAGCAGATAGACACCACCTGAAGTGTGCTGTAACCAAGTGAAGGTTCAGAGAAATAAGTACTTATATGCTGTGCTTACAGCATATACTAACAATCTTTTTGGAGGCCAATTGTGGACTATATTAAAGTCTCTAAAAGTGTTTAATATTTTTCCGGCAACTTCACTTGCAGAAATCAATGTTATGGTGTTAAACAAGAGTGTGTAAAAGATTTAATTATAAGAATGTTCATCACACTGTTGTTTATAATAGAGAAAAAATAGAAATATTTTAAATGTTCAGCTGTTATACAGTTAATCAAATAAATTAAGGTACATTGGAACAATGAAACTGTGTAACTATGCAGTAGAAAATATTGACAGGAAAAGGTGTTTAAGATCTGGCAACAAAACTGTGTATCTGGTGTGTTAAACATTATATACATTCACAGAAAGTAACTGGAGAATACACAATGACAACTCTGAATGGGATTAGTGGCATTTACATGTTCTTTTTGTTTCATTTTACTTTTTAAAAATAGTTTTGCAATGATGACACATTTATTTTGTAAGGAAGGAAAATTTAAAATACACAGCACATATCATGGACTGGTTTAGTCCAGAGAGATAACTCTATTTGTCCCTAAATTTTCCTCTGACAGATACACAAACCAAGAAGGTAAGTGGAACTTTTAAAAACACATTGCTTTCTCATGCCACCATAGCACTAATTTTAGAATTTTAAATTTAGGGATTTAACATTTTGGAGCAATAGGCTCATAGTCACAGCTTAAGGTCTTCTAAATAGTTTTGTCAAGACTTGGAAAATCAAATCTTTATTCAGCCAGAACAATGGAAGGGATTATTTAATTGACCACCTCAAATCATATTAAACCAATCCTGGAAGAATCACCACCAAGGTTCAAATGGTGCAGAAACTGTCATACTTTCTATAAGATACTAAACCTTTTTTTCCAGATGTTTTTTTAAAAAAATAAATTTAAAGGTTGATTAAATTAGTAGGTGGTTAATCTCTGACTTTTATATAAGAGTCAACAGGACATTTTCCACTTACCCCTATCATTATTCTTTTATTAATTTCTACAGATATAGTAATTTGTGCAAGATGGCTACACATTAGATAACCAACATACAACCAACCTTATTTTATTTATCAATATATTAACACATGTTTCAGTGAGAAACATTTTAAAAATCCTACTAAATATGTATTGAGAAGAGAATAAAAGCACAAATAGTAATAAAAATTTTTTTTCCCTCCTATTGACCACAACTGACTTGTGGCTGTCTACTAGTATGTATGTTGATTAATTTGCAGAAGAGCAAAAGTAATGAGTCATATTGAAAATGGAGTTAAAATGCAGTGCTTTTTGGTTTATTTATTTATTTTTATTGAAGTGTAATTCACAAACAATATTATTTTAGCATCAGGTGTACAACATTTATATACATTAAGAAATGATTACCACAATAATTCGAGTTATCATCTGTTACCATACAGTTATTATAATATTATTGACTATATTCCCTATGCTGTACATTACATCCTTGTGACTTATCTATTTTGTACCTGGAAGTTTGTACCTCTTAGTCTCCTTCATCTATATTTGCCTATCCTCTCACCCCACTCCCCTCTGGCAACCATCAGCTTGTTCTCTGTACTTATGAATCTGTTTCTGCTTTGTTTTGTTTGTTCATTTGTTTTGTTTTTTAGATTCCATGTATAAGTGAACTCATATGGTATTTGTCTTTCTGTGTCTGATTTATTTCACTTAGCATAGTAGCCTTGAAGTCCATCCGTATTGTCACAAATGGCAAGATTACATTCTTTTTTATGGCTGAGTAATATTCCATTGTATCTGTATACCACATCTTTATCCATTCATCCATCAATGGACACTAGGTTGTTACTATACCTTAACTATTTTAAGTAATGCTGCAATATATATAGGAGTGCATATATCTTTTTGAATTAGAGTTTTCATTTTTCTTAGATAAATAGCTAGAAGTGGAATTACTGGAACTATACATAACTGAAAGTAGATAATAGTTCTATTTTTAATTTTTGGAGGAAATGTCATACTGTTTCCCATAGTGGCTGCACCAATTTACATTTTTACCAACTGTGCATAAGGGTTTCCTTTTTTCTACAACCTCACCAACACTTGTTATTTCTTGTCCTTTTGATACAGCCAGTCTGACAGGTGTGAGGTGATATCTCCTTGTAGTTTTGATTTGCATTTCCCTGATGATTAGTGATGTAGAGCAGTTTTTCACATGTTTGTTGGCCATCTGTATGTCTTCTCTGGAAAAATGTCTATTCAGGTTATCTGCCAATTTTTTAATTAGATTGTCTTTTGGTGTTGAGTTGTATGAATTTTTCATGTATTTTGGCAATTAACATCTTATCTCCCATTCAGCAAATTGCTTTTTTGTTTTATTGATAGTCTTCTTTGCTGGACAAAACTTTTTAGTTTGATGTAATGTCATCTGTTTATTTTTGATTTTGTCCCCCTTTCCCGAGGAGACAGTTCCAAAAAAATATTGTTAAGACCAATGTCCAAGAGTTTACTGCTTATGTTTTCTTTTAGGAGTTTTATGGCTTCAGGTCTTGCATTTAGGTCTTTAATCAATTTCGAGTTTATTTTTGTGTATGGTGTTAAGAAAGTGATCCAATTTCATTCTTTTGCATGTAGCTGTCCAGTTTTCCAAACATTTCTCGAAGAGACTATCTTTCCCCACAAACACACTTTTGTTTAAGTTCCAGTCTATGGTATTTTGTTATGGCAGCTCCAGAAGATAAATGATAAATATATTTATCAGCATTTATTGTCTTTAACCATCATTTTATATGCCAGTTCTGTTTTCTCAAAGCTTTAAATATATCTGTGGTCTTACTAGGAAGCAAGTTAATAATAATTTATCTTAAACATAGATTATTAAATTAATTATAATCAAAAGTGCTCTTATATCTCCAGGTCTTTGATAAACATTATTTGACATAATGAATGCATGATTTATCATAGTTCTGCACTAACTTAGGAGCATATTTTTGCCACAAGTTTGTAGGAATATGGCTTCATATTCTATTTAATTACATATGGGATTCTATTAAATAAAAATTTAACATTTGCTCTACATTATATTAGACGTGTTTTGTGATAATCTCTCTTTCTCACCCTCTTTTGTTTGATGTACTGGCTTAATATTTGAAACCCATATTTTAACTTAAACTACCTTGAGACTGCCAAGTTATTGGAATATTTATGGGTTTCATTTTATATGTCACCATATCCGATTTCCAGCCACATCAATTAAAATATATAAATCTCAATGAAGTAAAAATAGGATTAGAAAAACATAATGTTTCTTAAATGCTCTAAACCCTCCTTCTACATTACCTGGAATACAAAACTGCTGTGCTGTACTGTCTGCATAGAGATGCCAAATAGGTGTAATGCAAATCAGGAGCAAGTCATTGACAGATAAATTAAATAGTCATGATCTGAATATTGAGTTTAGGCAAGCATCACAGTCTATTGGCGCCAAGTTAGATTTCTTGTCCTGTACAAAAATGTTATGTTGTTCTCATTAAGCAGTCATCCATCTAAGTGACTTCAAGGCCCTTAAGACCTGAATAGGCTAAGCTCATCTATCAGCCTCTTGACTTTAGTCTGAGCCACAGCAGGTACCATAATAAGCTGAGTCTCTGTATTCTGATTATTTTGTTACATGAACACACTTAACATCTCAGTTTTATTGTAATTTTCTAGTGAGATACTAGTTGGCCTTCATTAAAAACTCTTTCTGTTATGTTAACTCTTAGCTATGGACGATGATATAAAGATCAGGTCTTTTGTTTGACTTCAGTAGGAATCTAGGAAAAAATGCTTTTCTAATAACTAAATGCGGTGATCCTTGTCATCTATCCACAGAATCTTTGCAAAGCAAGGCTAAAATGACAGGATCTATAAAATGGCAAACAATAACAGAAGCAATTTTTAAATTCAAAACAGGTGATTCTATTGCACATATTTAATCAGTATATTAAATCCCAACTAGTATAGTAATTTTGAGTAACAAATTTAAGTAAAAATTAAGTTAAACCAGTTTTTTGGCAACATATCAACAAATAATTGTTCTATGATTTAATTAAAGTTAATGTTTTTTGGTTAAAAATAATTGCAATTCTAATTGCAAAAATAAATTTATGATAATAATATGTCCTAAAGATAATTTAAAGTTTAATGCAATTTCAATGAAAATAGCTATCGATATAAATGGCAAAATTATCCTTTTTGTGATGATGAAGAGAATCTTTCCAAGCAAGAATAGAAAATGCATTTTGGAATCAATAATAATAGAGAAGGAAACCTAACAAATATATTTAGAATGTATAAAATTACAATACATTTAAAAAATTTTGGAGTGATGATGTATACATAAGCAGAGAAATGTATATAATAGAAACTCCAAAATACTTATAAAATAAAACAAATATTTATTGACCACTCAACACACTTTTCATATATTTTTCCTTTAACCATAGTTGCCAAACTATAAACTAGGTGACTGTGCCTAGTTTAAACAGAAACAAATTGAAGCTAGTAAGTAAGAAGGTAAATCTTTTTCCCTTAAACAGCTTTTTCAAAGTATAATTGATATACAATAAACAGAACTACTTAAAGTGTAATATTTGAATCCTCAAAAAATATTAGCAAACCAAATTCAGCAGTACATTAAAAAGATCATACACCATAATCAAATGAGATATATTCCTGGGATGTGAGGATGGTTCAATGTATGCCAATCAATAAATATGACACAACACATTAACAAAGCAAGGTATAAAAATTATGATTATCTCAATAAATGCAGAAAAAGCACTTGACAAAATTCAATGTCCTCTCATGATAAAAACTCTTTACAAATTGGTTATAAAGGAAGGTACCTCAACATAATAAAAGTCACATATGACAAGATTATTGCAAACATCATACTCAATGGTCAAAAGCTGAAAACATTTCCTTTTAGATCAGGAAAAAGACAAGGATATCCATTCCTGCCACTTTTATTCATCATAGTACTGAAAGTCCTAGCCAGAGCAATTAAGCAAGAAAAAGAAATAAAAGGCCTCATAATTGAAGAGGAAGAAATAAAATTGTCTCTATTTCCAGATGACATGATTTATATGTAGAAAACCCTAAAGACTCCACCCCAAACTATTAAAACTAATAAATGAACTCAGTAAAGTTGCAGTATACACAATCAATGTATAAAATCAGTTGTATTTCTGTACACTAACAACAAATTATCTGAAAAATAAATAAAGAAAATGATTCTATTTACAATAGAATCAAAAATAATTAAATACTTGGGAATAACTTAACCAAGTAAACAACAAATCTTTACACTGAAAACTATAAGACATTGATAAAATAAATTGAAGGAGACAGAAACACATGGAGAAGTATTCATCTTCATGGACTGGAAGAATGAAAGTGTTAAAATGTCCATATTATCCAAAGTGATATACAGATTCAATGCAATCCTTATCAAAACCTCAATGGCATTTTTATGGAAATAGAAAAGCAATCTTAAAATTTGTATATAACTACAAAGGACCCCAAATAGTCAAAACAGTCTTGCGAAAGGAGAACAAATCTACAAGCATCATACTTCTTCATTTCAAACTGTATTATAAACTATAGTAATCAAAGCAATGTGGTATTGGAATAAAAACAGTCACATAGAGGGTGCCTGGGTGGCTCAGTTGGTTAAGCGACTGCCTTCGGCTCAGGTCATGATCCCAGAATCCTGGGATCGAGTCCCACATCTGGCTCCCGGCTCAGTGGGGAGCCTGCTTCTCCCTCTGACCCTATCCCCTCTCATGCTGTTTCTCTCTCTCTCAAATAAATAAATAAATAAATAAAATCTTAAAAAAAAAAAAAAAAAAAAACAGTCACATAGATGAATGGAACAAATTAGACAGCCCAGAAATAAACCCATGCATATATGGCCAATTAATTCTTGACAGAAGAGCCAAGAGTACTCAATGGGGAATGAATAGTCTCTTCAGTAGTGTTGGGAAAACTGGATATCCACATGCAAAATAATGAAACTAGGTCTTGATCTTACATCATACACAAAAATCAACTAAAAATGAAAAAAATCTTGAACATAAAATCTGAAACTGTAAAAATCTTAGAAGAAAATATAAGGAAACCCTCCTTGACATGAGACTTGGCAATGATTTTTTGGCTTTTGCCCCAAAAGCAAAAGCAACAGAAGCAGAAATAAACAAATGGGACTCTGTCAAACAAAACAGCTGTGCATAGCCAAGCAAACCACCAACAAAGTGAAGAAGCAACATATGGAATGGGAGAAAATATTTACAGACCACCTATTTGATGAGAGATTAATACCCAAAATATATAAGGGACACATACAACTCAATAACAACAACAACAACAAAAAAACAAAACAAAAAAACAAAAAAAAACCTAAACAACAAAAAGAGCATAAAAGACATTAGAGAATCCCTTAGTGCAGAAATAAAAGAACTAAAATCTAATCAGGCCAAACATAAAAATGTTCTAATTGAGATGCAGTCTAAAATGGACACTCTGATGATGGCTAGGGTAAATGAGGCAGAAGAGTCAGTGACATAGGAGAAAAAATGATGAAAATTAAGGAAGCTGAGGAAAAGAGAGAAAAACAGTTAATGGATCATGAGGGAAGACTTCGAGAAATCAGTAATACCATAAAGCAAAACAATATTAGAATTATTGGGGTTCCAGAAGAAGAAGAAAGAGAGAGACAGAAGGTATATTTGAGTAAATCATAGCTGAGAACTTCCCTAATCTGGGGAAGGAAACAGGCATTCAAGTCCAGGAGGCACAGAGAACCCCTCCCCCATCATTAAAATTAGATCAACACCCTGACAGATAATAGTGAGGTTTGTGAATCTCAGAGGTAATGAGAAAATCCTGGAAGCAGCTCGAAACAAGAGGTCCTTAACCTATAAGAGTAGAAGTATTAGACTGGCAGAAGACCTATCCACAGAGACCTGGCAGGCCATAAAGGGCTGACATGATATATTCAGGGTACTAAATGAGAAAAACATGCAGCCAAGAATACTTTATGCAGCAAGGTTGTCACTCAGAATGGAAGGAGAGATAAAGAGCTTCCTGGGGGCCCCTGGGTGGCTCAGTCAGTTAAGCGTCTGTCTTCAGCTACAATCATCATCCCAAGGTCCTGAGATTGAGCCCCACATTGGGCTCCCTGCTTAGCAGGGAGTCTGCTTCTCCCTCTGCCTCTGCTCATGTGCTCTCTCTCTCTCTCTCGCTCACTCTATCCCTCAAATAAATAAATAAAATCTTAAAAAAAAAAAGCTTCCTTGACAAACAGAAACTAAAAGAATTTGTGATTATTAAACCAGTCCTGCAAGAAATATTAAAGGGCATCTTGTAAGGGAAGAGAGCCCAAAAGCAATATAGACCAGAAAGGAATAGAGACAATATACAGAAGCAGTGACTTTACAGGTAATATTAACACTAAATTCATATCTTTCAATAGTTAGTCTGAATGTAAATGAGATAAATGCTCCAATCAAAATACACAGGGTATCAGATTTGATAAAAAAAGCAAGACCCATCTGTATTATGTCTACAAGAGACTCATTTTAGACCCAAAGACACCTCCAGATTGAAAGTGACGGGGTGGAGAACAATTTACCATGCTAATGGACGTCAAAAGAAATCTGGGGTAGCAATCCTTATATCAGACAAATTAGATTGTAAACCAAAGACTGTACTAATGGATGAAGAGGGAAACTATATCACACTTAAAGGGTCTATCCAACGAGAAGATCTAATAATTATAAATATTTATATTCCTAACTTGAGGGCAGCCAATTATTAAATCAATTAATAACAAAATTAAAGAAACACATTGATAATAATACAATAATTGTAGGGGACTTCAACACCCCACTCACAACAATGGACAAATCATCTAAGCAGAAGATCAACAAGGAACCAAGTGTTTTGAAAGACACACTGGACCAGATGGACTTCACAGATACATACAGAGCATTCCATCCTAAAGCAACAGAATACACATTCTGCTTGAGTGCACATGGCACATACTCCCAAATAGATCACATACTGGGTCACAAATCAGGTTTCAACTGGTACCAAAAGATTGGGATTATTCCCTGCATATTTTCAGACCACAATGCTTTGAAACTTGAACTCAATCAGAAGAGGAAATTTGGAAGGAACTTAAACACTTGGAGGGTAAAGAGCATCCTACTAAAGAATGAATGGATCAACCAGGAAATTAAAGAATAATTTAAAAATTTGTGGAAGCAAATGAAAATGGAAAGCACAACTGTTCAAAACCTTTGGGATGCAGCAAAGGCAGTCCTAAGAGGGAAGTACATAGCAATACAAGACTTACTCAAGAAACTAGAAAAGTGTCAAGCACACAAGCTAACCTTACACCTAAAGGAGCTGGAAAAAGAACATTAAAAAACAAACAAACAAACAAACAACAACAACAACAAAAACTAAACCCAGCAGGAGAAAAGAAATAATAAAGATTAGAGCAGAAATCAATGAAATAGAAATCAAAAGAACAGTAGAACAGATCAACAAAACTAGAAGCTGGTTCTCTGAAAGAATTAATAAGATTGATAAACTCCTAGCCAGACTTATCAAAAAGAAAAGTTTTTTTATTTATAGTTTCTAAGTTTTTTTATATTGTATAATCTTTTTGTGATCATGTTTAATTAGCCAGCATATAGTACATCATTAGTTTTTGATGTAGTGTTCAATGATTCATTTGTTGCATGTAACACCCGGTGCTCATCACCACACATGCCCTCCTTAACACCCAAATTAATAAAATCATGAATGAAAGAGGAGAGATCACGAACCAACACCAGGGAAATACAAACAATTTTAAGAATATATTATGAGCAACTATGTGCCAACAAATTAGTCAATTTGGATGAAATAGAGGCATTTCTAGAAACTTATAAACTACTAAAACTGAAACAGGCAGAAATAGAAAACCGTTTATATTATATTATTATATAAACCGCACCCCAATGTTTATAGCAACAATGTCCACAATCTCCTTCAATAGGGAGATTGAAGCAGTAATCAAAAATCTCCCAACATTTCTCTTTCTTCTGTCTTGTTGTTGGTGTTCCTATACACCAACAACAAGACAGAAGAAAGAGAAATTAAGGAGTCGATCCCATTTACAATCGCACCCAAAACCATAAGATACCTGGGAATAAATCTAACCAAAGAGGCAAAGAATCTGTACTCAGAAAACTATAAAATACTCATGAAAGAAATTGAGGAAGACACAAAGAAATGGAAAAACGTTCCATGCTCATGGACTGGAAGAATAAATATTGTGAAGATGTCAATGCTACTGAGAGCAATCTACACATTTAATGCAATCCCTATCAAAATACCATCAACTTTTTTCAAAGAAATGGAACAAATAATCCTAAAATTTGTATGGAACCAGAAAAGACCCCGAAGAGCCAGAGGAATATTGAAAAAGAAAAGCAAAGCTGGTGGCATCACAATTCTGGACTTGAAGCTCTATTACAAAGCTGTAATCATCAAGGCAGTATGGTACTGGCACAAAAACAGATACATAGATCAATGAAACGGAATAGAGAACCCAGAAATGGATGCTCAACTCTATGGTCAACTAATCTTCGACAAAGCAGGAAAGAATGTCCAATGGAAAAAAGACACTCTCTTCAACAAATGGTGTTGGGAAAATTGGACAGCCACATGCAGAAGAATGAAACTGGACCATTTCCTTACACCACACACAAAAATAGACTCCAAATGGTTGAAAGACCTAAACGTGAGACAGGAGTCCATCAAAATCCTAAAGGAGAACACAGGCAGCAACCTCTTTGACCTCAGCCACAGCAACTTCTTCCTAGAAACATCGCCAAAGGCAAGGGAAGCAAGGGCAAACATGAACTATTGGGACTTAATCAAGATAAAAAGCTTTTGCACAGCAAAAGAAACAGTCAACAAAACCAAAAGACAACCAACAGAATGGGAGAAGATATTTGCAAATGTCATATCAGATAAAGGGCTAGTATCCAAAATCTATAAAGAACTTCTCAAACTCAACACCCAAAGAAGAGTTGATCCAATCAAGAAATGGGCAGATGACATGAACAGACATTTTTCCAAAGAAGACATCCAAATGGCCAACAGACACATGAAAAAGTGCTCAACATTGCTTGGCATCAGGGAAATCCAAATCAAAACCTCAATGAGATACCACCTCACACCAGTCAGAATGGTTAAAATTAACAAGTCAGGAAAAGACAGATGTTGGCAGGGATGTGGAGAAAGGGGAACCCATCCTACACTGTTGGTGGGAATGCAAGCTGGTGCAGCCACTCTGGAAAACAGCATGGAGGTTCTTCAAAAAGTTGAAAATAGAGCTACCGTATGACCCAGCAATTGCACTACTGGGTATTTACCCCAAAGATACAAATGTAGTGCTCTGAAGGGGTACGTGCACCCCAATGTTTATAGCAACAATGTCCACAATAGCCAAACTATGGAAAGAGCCAAGATGTCCATCGACAGATGAGTGGATAAAGAAGATGTGGTATATATATACAATGGAATATTATGTAGCCATCAAAAGGAATGAGATCTTGCCATTTGCAACAACTTGGATGGAACTGGAGGGTATTATGCTGAGCGAAATAAGTCAATCAGAGAAAGATATGTATCATATGATCTCACTGATATGAGGAATTCTTAATCTCAGGAAAGAAACTGAGGGTTGCTGGAGTGGTGGGAGGTGGGAGGGATGGGGTGGCTGGGTGATAGACATTGGGGAGGGTATGTGCTATGGTGAGCGCTGTGAATTGTGTAAGACTATTGAATCACAGACCTGTACCTCTGAAACAAATAATACATTATATGTTACAAAAAAGAAGATAGTAGGAAGGGAAAAATAAAGGGGGGGTTATCAGAGGGGGAGATGAACCATGAGAGACTATGGACTCTGAGAAACAAACTGAGGGTTCTAGAGGAGAGGGGGGTGGGGGGATGGGTTAGCCTGGTGATGGGTATTAAAGAGGGCACATATTGAATGGAGCACTGGGTGTTATACGCAAACAATGAATCATGGAACACTACATCAAAAACTAATGATGTAATGTATGGTGATTAACATAACATAAAAAAAAAAAAAACTACAAAAGTAAAAAAAAAAAAAAAATCTCCCAACAAAGAAGAACCTAGGGCTGGATGGCTCCCCAGGAGAATTCTATACAAAGACCCCATCAAAAAGGAGAATTATAGCCAATATCCCTGATGAACATGGATGCCAATAGGATCCAACATCAAAGAGATTATTCAACACTACCAAGTGGGATTTATTGCTGAGCTGCAAGGATGGTTCAACATTTGCAAATTGATCAAAGTGATACATCACATTAATAAAAGAAAGGACAAGAACCGTAAGATCCTCTCAATTGATGCAGAAAAAGCATTTGACAAAATACAGCATCCTTTCTTGATTAAAACTCTCCACAGTGTAGGAATAGAGGAAACATACCTCAATATCACAAAAAACATGTATGAAAAGCCCAAAAAACATGTATGAAAAACATGTATGAAAAGTTGGTTGAGAGTGAATATCACTCTCAATGGGGAAAAACTAAGAACTTTTCCCCTAAGGTCAGGAACATGACAGGGATGCCCACTCTCACCACTGTTGTTCAGTATAATACTAAAAGTCCTAGCTTCAGCAATCAGACAACAAAAAGAAATAAAAGGTCTTCAAATTAACAAAGAAGAATTCAAACTCTCTCTCTTCTCAGATGACGTGATACATTATGTGGAAAACCCAAGAGACTCCACCCCCAAATTCCCACAACTCATACAGGAATTCAGCAACATGGCAAGATATAAAATCAATGCACAGAAATCAGTTGCATTTCTATACACTAACAATGAGTCAGAAGAAAGAGAAATTAAGGGATTGATCCCCTTTATAATAGCACCAAAAACCGTAAGATACCTAACCAAAGAGGTAAAGGATCTGTACTCTAAAAGCTACAGAACATTTATGAAAGAAATTGAGGAAGACATAAAGGGATGGAAAAACATTCCATGCGCATGGATTGGAAGAATACATATTGTTAAAATGTCTATGCTACCCAGAGCAATCTAGACATTCAATGCAATCCTTATGAAAATACCATCAACTTTTTTCACAGAGCTGGAACAAATAATCCTAAAATGTGTATGGAACCAGAAAAGACCCCAAATAGCCAGAGGAATGTTGAAAAAGAAACCCAAAGGTGGTGGCATCACAATGCCAGACTTCAAGCTATATTACAAAGCTGTAATCATCAAGGCAGTATGGTTACTGGCACAAAAACAGACATATAGAGCAATGTAACAGAATAGAGAACCCAGAAATGGACCTTCAACTCTATGGTAACTAATCTTCGACAAAGCAGGAAAAAATATCCAATGGAAAAAGGACAGTCTCTTCAACAAATGGTGTTGGGAAAATTGTTCAGATACATGTAGAAGAATGATACTGGACCATTTCTTATAGCACACACAAAGATAAACTCAAAATGGATGAAAGAACTCAATGTAAGACAGGAATCCATCAAAATCCTAGAGGAGAACACAGACAGCAACTTCTGTGACCTCAGCCACAGCAACTTCTTGCTAGAAGTGTTTCCAAAGGCAAGGGAAACAAAGGCAAAAATGAACTATTGGGACTTCATCAAGATAAAAAGCTTCTGCACAGCAAAGGAAACAGTCAACAAAACTAAAAGACAACCTATAGAATGGGAGATGATATTTGCAAAAAGCATATCAGATAAAGGTCTAGTATCCAAACTCTATAAAGAACTTATCAAACTCAACACCCAAAAAACCAATAATCCAATCAAGAAATGGGCAGAAGACATGAACAGACATTTCTCCAAAGAAGACATACAAATGGCCAACAGGCACATGAAAAAATGCTCTACATCACTCAACACCAGGAAATAAAAATCAAAACCACAATGAGATATCACCTCACACCAGTCAGAATGGCTAAAATTAACAAGTCAGGAAACAACAAATGGTAGCGAGGATGTGGAGAAAGGGGAACCCTCTCAAAAACAGTAGGGAGGTTCCTCGAGAAGTTAAAAATAGAGCTACTCTATGGCCCAGCAATTGTACTACTAGGCATTTACCCCAAAGATACCAATGTAATGATCTGAAGGGGCACATGCATGCCAATGTTTATAGCAGCAATGTCCACAATAGCCAAACTATGGAAAGAGCTGAGATGTTCATTAACAGATGAATGGATAAAGAAGATGTGGTATATGTATATATGTATATATAAAATGGAATATTACTCACTCAGCTATCAGAAAGGATAAATACTTACCATTTACATCAACATGAAAGGAACTGGAGGGTATTATGCTGAGTGAAATAAGTCAATTAGAGGGCGCCTGGGTGGCTCAGTTGGTTAAGCGACTGCCTTCGGCTCAGGTCATGATCCTGGAGTCCCTGGATTGAGTCCCGCATCGGGCTCCCTGCTCGGCAGGGAGTCTGCTTCTCCCTCTGACCCTCCCCCCCTCATGTACTCACTCTCTCTCATTCTCTCTCTCTCAAATAAATAAATAAAATCTTTAAAAAAAAAAAAAAAAGAAATAAGTCAATTAGAGAAAGACAATTATCATATGGTTTCACTCATATGTGGAATATAAGAAACAGCACAGAGGATCATAGGGGTAGGAAGGGAAAACTGAATGAGAAGTAATCAGAGAGGGAGAAAAACCATAAAAGACTCTTAACTATAGGAAAGAAACAGAGTTGCTGGGGGGGGGATGGGGTAGCTGGGTGATGGGCATTAAGGAGGGCACGTGATATGATGAGCACTGGTTGTTATATGCAACTGATGAATTATTGAATTCTACATCTGAAATTAATGATGTACTATATGTTGGTTAATTGAATTTAAATACAAAAATGAAAAACAAAAAATAAAAATAAAAGTACTACATGATTTAGCAATCCCACTTCTGAGTATATATCCAAAGGAAACAAAATCACTATCTTGAAGAGATATCTGCACTCCATGTTCTCTGAAACATGATTCACAATAGT
Organism: Halichoerus grypus; assembly: GCF_964656455.1. Lineage (NCBI taxonomy): Eukaryota > Metazoa > Chordata > Mammalia > Carnivora > Phocidae > Halichoerus > Halichoerus grypus. The sequence goes on from NC_135716.1 coordinate 56,113,053, forward strand.
CAATATATAAAAACAATGTAAGTGTCTGTTAATGGATGAATGGATAAGTAAGATGTGGTATACAGTGGAATATTACTAAGCCTCAAAAAAGAAGGAAATTCTGTCATTTGCAACAACATGGATGAACCTCAGGGACATTATGCTAAGAGAAATAAGCCAGACAGAAAAAGATAAAATAGTACATGGTATCGCTTATATGTGGAATGTGAGAAAAAAAATGTTGAGCTCATAGAAGCAGGGTCCAGAGTCTGAAGGGTTAGGTAAATAGAGGTTGGTAAAGGTTACAAACTTTTAATTATAAGATGAATAAGTACTAAGGATCTAATGTAAAACATGGTGGCTAGTTGATAATATGATATTATATAACTGAAATTTGCTAAGAAAGTAGAATTTAAGTGTTCTCACAAAAAAGGTAAATATGTGAGATGATAGATGTATTGAGTCAATTGTGGAATCCTTCCGCAATGTGTCCATGTATTAATCATCATGTCATACACTTTAAATATATTACAAATTTGTCAGTTTTATCTCAATAAAGCTGAAAAAATTTATAAATGATAACAAAAAAGGAAAATTAATCCTTGAGGAGAATAACAAGTTAGGAAAGAAAGAGACAAAGAAGGCAGGAAGGAAGAAAGGAAGAAGGGAGGGACAGATGATTGGAAGAAGGGAAGAAGGAGGGAAGGGAGGAAGGAAGAAAGGAAAATTGGTAAAATTTTGATATAAGTATATATCTGTAAAACTATTACCACACTCAAGGTAGTGAACATACCATTATCCCCAAAAGTTTCCTTGTGACCCTTTGTAATCCTACTCTCTCCTCCCTCCCCACATTTCCTTATTTGCTATCTATACAATTTAAATATAGGGACACAAATAGGTTAAAGTTTGTGGATGGAAAAAAAATATGCAGCAAGCAAAGAGTAAACATAAAAAAATTAGTATGGCCATTTCAATATCAAAATAGACAATACCTGTGTGCTATAAGTGACAAAGAGAAATTGTTTTAATGATAAAAGGTTCAATCCATCATAAAATAATAATACAATTACATACACACATAATAATTGAGTTTCAAAATTCGTGAAGCAAGTAAGCAAGCAAACAGAAAATCAAAACTAATAGCCGCTGTATTGGACACTGAAGGTATAGAATAGAAAGTTCCATTGGGCAACGCTGATCGATAGAGGCTTGAGGGAAGCAGTCCAAGAATTCAATATTTAGTCAAATTGTGTCCATGTATAAAGACAACAGAAGTCTGAGAATACAAAAATATTCAGAGAATGTAACACCTGTGAGTTCTTGAAAAATTCTCTCAATAAGGTATTCTAGCCAATCAAGATTTGGTGCCCAATAAGGAACTCTAAAATGGGACCGTATTATGGGAAAATCTAGTTGGGAGGCATTGAAATAATTGAACGGACAATAGAATCTAGATGACTGGTAACTCTTATTGCAAATCAAATGCTCACGTGATATATAATTCATAAAAGGAATGGTATGACATATAAAACTGACAATTGTAACTAAAATAAATATCTGGGGCGCCTGGGCGGCTTAGTCAATTAAGCATCCAACTCTTGGTTTCAGCTCAGGTCATGATCTCAGGGTTGTGAGATCGAGCCCTTCGTTGAGCTCCATGCTCAGTGTGGAGTCTGGTCGAGATTCTCTCTCTCTGCCCCTTCCCCACTGCTCACGCTCTCTCTCTCAAATAACTAAATAAATCTTTAAAGGATAGAATAAAATAAAAATCTTATTACAAAATAAAAGAGCTGGGAAGAGGAGCATGAGAAAGTTAGGAAGCATGAGAAAGGAGCATGAGAAAGTTAGGAAGAAATTTAAATCAGCAAATGCCTTTATATAAAACGCTGCATGTAAGAAGAAAGTATAAAAATATAATACCTAATAATCATTCACAATCACACTTATATGGTAAGATAATAAATGAAAATGAGATCGAAATTAATCATTATCTTAGTAAATAGCTCCATTTAGATTAAAAAGAACAAAATAAAAGATATACATCTAAGGATATTTACTGTAAAATGTTGGGGAAAACATGATGCAAATAGAACCAATAAGAAGTAGGAATATCAATATTGATTAAGATTGACTCTAAGACTTAAAGCATTAAATGAGACCCAAGGCATATAATTCTCAAGAATCCTAGTTTCATATAATACAGCATAAAATTACAAGAAGCAAAAACTTCAAGAAATTCATTGAGAAATCTAGATTAGACTCTTTAAACTTCCATGGTATATCACAAGCCAAATAGTTGAAAACCAGAATTTGAAGGACATAATTAGCAATGTTTAATAAATATGTATAGTACTCTCTACCCTAAAAAATAGACAATATGTTTTCTCAAGGATGTATATTATATTAAAAAATAGTCTCAGCACATTCCAAAAATTAGAAATAGTAGTTCATAAATCATTACAAAATAACCAAAACTATAAATAAATAACACTTACGGAAAATAACAAGGCCACAGTATTAACTTGGAAATTAAAAATATTCTTCTAAATAATTATTGATTTAAATAGGCATCAACCTAAAATTTAAGCATATCAAAACATATGGCATATGGCTCAAGTAAAGTCAGAGGAAGTATCAGTCAAATGGCTTGATTTTTCAATCAGAAAACAATGAAAAATTGAACAAAACATTTTGTTTTAGATTAGAAAGAACAGAGGCTTTGTACATAGAAAGCCAAAATCTCTTTAAATGCTATTTTTGATGCCTCAAATTTTACATTTTAACTCTTTACTGAATTACATGGCTACTTGAACAGGATTCTTACTGATGGAAGCAAAATCTATAGTATGATTGAGTGACCTATAAAATATATATATTACCCTGTCAAATAATTTTTGGTATCAGTGTTTATAATGTAAATATATAGAAAGTCGTGGATTTTTTTTGTATTTAGAGAAGACAAATTCTAGAATTTCGAACCATATGTTTAATGTTAAACATAAATGTTGATCATTTAAAATCTATATTTTGAAATTTTTGCAACTATATCTTTTGAAGAATTTTTTTAAATGTCAGTATAATTTCTAATGAGTATCATTATCCATGTATTTATTTATTTTGAGATTAAGGTCATATACATTTTAATACAAAATTAAAATACTTCTATCTTACAGATTAAATTCTCTTTATTTTCAGTTTTTCATGTTGAATTATTTGGATATTTAACCATTCATTTGTTTCTTTAGTATCTTTTAAAATTGTTTGGTCTCTCTTGTTTGAAGATTTTACAGGTACCCTCAAGGGTTTCAAACTTATTACTGCTTTTTATACCATACTTTGTGATCATTTTCTGTTTCTATTCTATATTTAAAACAAAGAACAGCCTGTTAAAAAAATTTACCCAGAATATTTTAATTTACTTTGTCATTTATTCACAATATGATGAACTATCACATTTTCTAGACACAATGATGGATTATCTACTGATGTCTTATTTCAGTAGAAGAGAGCCTTCCTAGATAAATAAGCATGGTTTAAAATAGTTTTTTCAATGCCAAGAAATGAAGTGTTGCTGGGATTTAAGAATCATACTTTTAGGGAAGGGTTAATGACATCATCTCCTTTCCTGGTACTCTTTTATTTTTGGTTTATCAGACATTACAGAAAGTTTTGTTTGTGGGGAAAATATATGTTTTCTGACATTTAACTAATGATATAGTCAGGGTGTTAGCATTTTTGTGACATCCCAGTTCATACTGATGAAAACATTGCAGTTCTGTGTCAGAATAAATTTGATAACAATTAGGAATGTCATAAATAGAACAACCACATGAAATTCCATTTTCATGTGTGAATAATTTTGACTATCACCATTTAAAGGTATTAATTACTTGTATACCTGTTGTTAAAGATAGTGCACTGTTTTTAGACATACGAATCTGGGTTCTGTCCCTGATCAAATTTTCTTTCATATATTGTGAGAAGAAATGCATAATGTGAATTCTGAATCACAGAATTCAAGTTTGAGCTGCTTGGCCACACTCTTCAAGGATAGGAGTACATTCTGAAGCTTCCTAATAGAAAGTATTTAGGGGCCCCTCCCCCTAAAATAGTGTCTGATTCATATAACACAATTATTGGTGGGTTCAATTGCTGCTGTTGCTTGTTAACTAGTAAAGACAAAACATCATCAGATTTCATTTATAGATATGATTAGTTGATCATCTAAATTAAGACATCTTTTTGAAAACTTTTCTCATCAACTATCAAAACATGTGAATTAAGTAAAATTATATATGTATAAATGGATTATAGAAAAAAATACCATTTAACTTAAGAATAGAGAAAAAGAAACCTATAGGTTAGATAAGGAAAATGACATGGAATAGAATGGTTAATTGCATATCTTTTGGAATAAGACACCCTGGGTGTGAATCCTTTTACTTACTAGTAGTGTATGTTGGGCAAAATGTTTAATTAATCCTCAATCATTTTATGTGTAGTATGGGGTGAGAAATAACATCTACTTCACAGAATTGTCATGAGGATTAAATGCATCAGTCCATGTAAATCATTCAGCATGATGCCTGGTACGTAATAATTAATCTTTGCGATTATTGTTACTCTTGAAAATAGGATCGATTAACGATAGCATATAGGGCTATCCCTGTATCCACTTATGGGTTTCACCTTGTTTTTAGACTTGAGAAATAATGTAGGGGAAACAGGTATAAAGCTGAACTGTGTGGTACATGCCAGGGATTTATAGATGCAATTTAATTATTGATATTGATAAATTATAGATTCAAATATGTTTTCTACTAACAAGAAAATGTAGTAATCTTAAATCAATCATGGGAAAAAAGTAAATCCAGCAATCAGGAAAAAAATTCTGCCTTTAACATTATATTGTTAAATTAATAATATTGTTAACATTATATTTAACTTTTATCTGTATGCAATATTTAAGTACTTGGTTTTGTATCTCTTACTCTCTTTCTCTGCATAAAAACACTTGAAAAATAAATTCCGAACTATTTAAGGTGGTTATCCGTCTCTTTCTTCTCTCTTTTGAGAGTGAATGAGTTTGTCACATCCTTCCCAAGAACAGGTTTTTCAGAGAGGGCAAAGAGAAGCACATAAAGGCATTGGGTAACTGTAAATTTTTTTAAAAATTTATTTATTTATTTTAGAGACAAAGAGAGAGACAGAGCAAGTGTGAGGTAGGGTAGAGGGGAAGTACAGAGGGGGAGGGAGAAAGAGAATCTCGAGCAGACTCCCCACTGAGTTCAGAGCCCAACACGGGGCTCAATCTCATGACCCTGAGATCATGACCTGAGCAGAAATCAAGAGTCGGTCACTTAACTGACTGAGCCACCCAGGCTCCCCTAGTAACTAATATTTTTTAAAGTTTTATATTCTTTTCTTATCTTTTGAAACAATGAGATACTAACTCAATACCTAGTTAAAGGTATTGAAAAGTAAAGTTAATAAGAAATTTACTGCAGAAACAGATTAATGTTAGTCCCATTTTCTTCTTGGAAACTTAATTTTCTTTGAAGGAAATTTGTTTCTGTTCTTCTCTGTCTGATGATCTTATGTTCTCAGAGTCTAGATTTCCTGTCCCAGAATATTAACTGTCTTCTTACCTTGGATGCAGTACACATTGTCAGTCCCTGTTGCTGACAGCTGCATGCCCTCGCTGTTTTACATCAATTGCCTTTTATCTGGACATTTCCTCCCCTCTCCCATAATCTCCCTAACCCCAAATGGAGAAAAACTCTGCTTATCTGGAATCTACCTTTTGCTTTTGTTTGATGTCAGTACCACATGGCTGCCTTTTCCCTTTACAACTGCTCTAGCTGCTTTGAGTGCCTGCCTCATATTTAATAGTATGGATATCAGATCCTCTATTTTAATATTCATTCAATGATGGATAAGTTTGATGTCTCAAGTTCTTCATTCTTGCAAAATGCCATGATGGACCTCTCTGTACCTGCATCTTTGTAGCGCCTTCTCTTGACCATGGCTCTCTCTCCTCTCTTCCTCTTGATGATGCTTCGCTCAACACAGCCCTAGGGATCATCAGTTTTACAAAGAAACATCGGAGAGATTATTGACTTGTTGAGACAGGCTCCATTGGTAAAGGGGAAAGTGAGCTGGAATATAGGCCCAGATCCCAAAGCTAATTTTCCTCTCACAAAAATCATGTCTTGGGCCATCTAATACCATATAAAATATCACTTTGAATGCTCTGACTCAGCAATAACAGATTGTCCATAGTCACTGTATGAAAATCTCACTCTGACATTTTTCTTCTAGCTATTCTCAAACCCCAGCATGTATTTGAATGTTGTCCAGTTTTAACCAAGCTCAGCATGCTTTCTCATTGTCTTTTTCGATCTCTAATTATTTCATTTTCCTGGTATGTGTGGCTTGATTTCTGCACTTCAGTCTTCCCTGTCCTTGTTTGCAGGATCCCCCTACCTTAGATCAAAGCAGCGGCCTACTCTACAGTCTCAGTTCAGCTTCTGAAAACCAGCTTACTTGCTGAGGTAGGGACGGTCATCCTTTTTCATAAAACCCACGTGTGGTACATAGTTATACATCAGAATTTTCTCACGTGCAAAAATTGAATATGAAAAACTGACAAAATCAACAAAATAATAATGGAATATAGGCCCAGATCCCAAAGCTAATTTTCCTAAGAGCAATAATGAATTTAATTCATTACTCGCTTTACCCTGGGCCAAATTCTTTGCATGAAATTTATCATTTAATCCTTCCAATGTTTTGATGAGGTTGTTACTATCATTGTGTCCATTTTATAGATTAAAAAACTTGGCAAAAAATGTTTATCTGTAAGAAAAGAAACAGGAATTTCAATTCGGGTCTGTCTGGCTCCAGAGCCCAGGTAGCTATTATTCCTCCTTTAGGTGAATACTCAGGTGCTTAAGCATAATTTCTATTATACTGAGGGACAACTTATCTTTTTATAAATGAAATGTCTGAAATATTAATGGAAACAAACGTGGAAATAGATTCCAATGTATAAATTCCTATGGCTTATGATTTTTCAGGATTTTACCTAATGCTTAGAAAGAGGACATATGTGTACAAAACTATTATTGTGTCTGTTGCCTTAATCTATCTTGCATGTTATTTTAATTTATGGTTTCTGGAATTAAATACAAAATTGTTGCTAACTTATCACATTGACCTATTTAGGATAGTTCTAATTTGAGATATGTATGATGCATAAACATTTGGGAACGATAGATCTAGGATAAAATATGTAGAATGTGTATTGAGATAGAATAATAAGACTCATTTAGAAGGTAAATTTAATATGAGAAGTAAAGCAATAGTAGGAAAATTCAAGACTGCATGGGGTTAGACAAGTATGCTTCTCATAATAAGCACCAATAATAAAATCCCACCTGTAGGTCAAATCATTCTAATATGAGAATGGTACATGTGACACTCAGCCTACTAGAGAAATCTCTCGGCGTCTGATGTTGGCTTTGATAAAAATATCATTATTGTTTTAATAATATTTCATCAGTCTAATATTCATTGTTTTCACAATTTATTTTATTCAACAAATTAGGAGATGATTTACAGAATTTCAATAAATGAAATAAAGTCTTGTGAGAGAGAAAACACCATCACCGTGGCTAGGAAAACAGGCAGACTGTAGTAGGATAGAAGGCATAATTGCATGCTTTGATATTTATGATGAAAGACCAGAGCTGAAAGAAAAATGACAAAAATGCTATCTTAGCCCTTTATGAAACAAAGAAAACCTGAAGGTCGTGCAATAGTAATTTTCATCATCCTTTCCAAAGCCTTGCCAAGCTTTGAAAATTCGTATGTAAGAGCAGCTAGTGTTTCTAAGTAAAAGTACATTGAAATCATCTTGGGATACATAGTCTATTAAAGGAAAAACTTTGTTTTCTTGCCATAAAGAAAATAAAATTTGATTTCAGAAACTGATATTGACTCTATTTAAATAAACATATTTTTCAGTTCACACAATATTGTGTTGTATGGCTTGCTTTCTTTCTTTTTGTTTCTTTTTTTCTTTCTTTCTTTCTTTTTCTTTCTTTCTTTCTTTCACATGAAGCATAGTTATTTAAAAATCAAGGGTCACATAGGAAATGTATTCAATAATCTCCTGAAAATTATTTTGTTAAAAAATCACTTTCTAAACAAAGAGTAGGATGAGAAATCTAAAATACCATTGTATTTTTTTCCAATTCTACAATGGATAGTATGAAAATTACATAAATACAAATTTTCTCAAGAACTTAATGTGAAATATTCTAAATATTTAAAGTTGATTGTAAAACTCTCTCTTCTACGTCAGTTGAACATATGATAAGAGCGCCAGCAGTTTTGCTTTCTAAAAGGACTTATTTATGTACATTCATATATTCCCTGACTAAGGCTTTTAGTATTTCACTACTGAAAAGCATATGATGTTTTTAAATGATTCCCTAACTCATTTTCTCCAATCTAGGTATCCAGAAATGAGCCTGTTTCACAGGATGATTAACTGCGCTAGCCTAGTCCCGATATATGTCTAAAATAATAACTGCAGAAGTAGTAAAATATTTATTTCCTTTCATGTTATCTCATTTTCAGTAATGCTTATTTAAAAAAAATATTTATTCCCTATGTATGAATATCTGTTTTCTCTCTGGAATTGCCTACACCATTGTCAAAAACCATGAGGGAGAGTAAATTAGTTGGTTGTTGTGTTTTCTTTTTCCTCTTCTTTCTTTCTCTTACCAACACTGCTTATTTAAGAAGATTTTTCAAATAGGAGAAGCATAATGATTATTGGACAAAGGAAAATATGACTCTCACTTGTCCAATTACCGCAACATGAATGTGCCAAACATCTGGGCTTTATATTGCCTCTTTGAAACAGCTGTTACCTTTCCGTTCTCTTATGTCTATCATTCTTATGAAGTTTCCCAGGAAGGCCTTAGTGATTCTTTCTCCATCCTTTCATTTAGATGTGTTTTAGCTATAGAGTACTATAGAGAGTTACTTTCAGAATCTTCTTTATTGAAAAGTAAAAAACAAAAACAAAACAAAACAAAACAAAAAACACAAAGTCCCAAACAAAATCAAAGTAGAATTCTGAATTTATGGTGTTCTTCACCCGAATGAAAATGAAAGAAGCGATTATTACTAAAATAAGGTTGAGACAAAGCCTTGCTTAAAGTCACTTTAGAGATAATCAGTTTTCTCTAAGACAGTACATTTATAGTCAATGTATATATATGAATGTCCTAACCCCAAAGAAAAGCCCTGTCCTAACATTCCCAGAATCAAAAACAAAGCTCATTTCTTTTCAATTACAATGCAATTATAACCTTATAGGAAATATTATTGAGGTAATTCCTATATTCCAAAACAGAAATTTGATTTGAATAATTTGCTAAGTGACAAAGTTGTCAATTCGGTTCTTTTTTTCAGTGGAAATGTTTACTTGGATTACTCTTTGGACTGTTAGGCATAAAATTCAAACAGTGTATTTGAACTAAACATTTAGTCCTCTTTAGCATGTAGTCTAAACAATTTTCTTGTGAAAATGATTGCTCGGCTAACCCACTGATGAGAGACACTGTGAAGAAAATGGCATTTTCTGTCATTGCCTAAGTTTTGTTTTTGAGAAATAGAGTAGAAATTCTTATTGTTTTTGAAACAGCGTAAGTAGATTATTTTTCAAATAGCATAAAACACTTATATCTTAGCTTTGGTAGATTTCATCTACTTTATGCTGTGTTAAACAAATTATTCTTTCCATGTTTTAAAGGAGAGTCCCGGATATACAATATAAAGCACAAGTTGCGCACACCAGGCTGATCCACGGCTGTCCCATTTACCCTGAGAGGTTAACTAGAGATGTCATGGGTTTTAGGAGGTAACAGGAGTCCCCCGATTTTGAATTATATAATTGAATTTGTAAAAGATTTGGAGAGGGGCCAAAGAGACAAGATTCTTTTACCACTGTACCTTTAGTGAGTATAAATGGTAAAATTTAAATTTATATTAAATTAAGTGAAAAATGCATTTATCTTAATGCAATAGGCTATTAAGGCAAAATATTTTTTTCCGACTAAGTTTGGAATCATGAAATCCAGAGAGATTGATGCTCATATTAATAAAATAAAGAAAAAAATAGATTATTTACATGAGGGAATATTTTACTGAGAGAATTTCAGAAAGTGTTTTAAGGAGTGGGCTAGAAAATGACTGCTTCTTTTAGATTTGGGCATGCATATATTTAAGATTGTCCCTAGAAATTTGCCATGGATAATATTTTCTTGCTGTTGATATTAGTAAGAACTAACTATTGTGGAACAAGTTTGGTAGAAGCCATGGTCTGTTTGAGAGACTTTAGCAGAGTTGTAACTACTTAATCCTTAAGAATGTAGATAGAATTTACCCCTAACTAAAGCTAAGTACCAGGATGAGAGTGTGTTTGGTAAGTACCATGAGGGAAAATTACAAAGAATTTTGAAGAGAGGATTTTAAGGACTTGAAGTCATCAGGTATTTCCATGGATATATCATGCAAAAAAAAAAAAGAAAGAAAGAAAGAAAGAAAGAAAGAAAGAAAGAAAGAAAGAAAGAAAGAAAAGAAAAGAAAAAAAAAAAAAGAAGAAGAAGAAGAAGCAAAAGGTGTAATTTGTTTAGGGGAGTGGTTGGTATTTCCAAATTCCTGAAACCAAGAATAGCAGGTGGCTCCTTTATGCGCTCATGGGTGCCAGAGTTCCATCTAGTGGCGGTCAAGGTGAACTAAAGGCACCTGACCCTCACGATGTAAAGAACTTAAAAATAGGGACCAACGTTTGAACAAGCCTTTTACTCTGTTGACATACTTCACTTAATTTCTTTGTTCATAATTTAATAAGGTTAAAATATGAATATAAGTTAAATGAATGTAAAAGATTCCACGATTTAATTGATTCCATTGTCATGAAATTCAGATATTTTTTTGGATTTCTCAATATCCTTTTTTTTAGAAAGAGAGAGAGAGAGAGCATGTGGGTGTGCATGTGCACACGTAGGAGTGGGGAGAGGGAGAGGGAGAGAAAGAATCTTAAGCAGGCTCCATGCCCATCGTGGAGCAGGTGGGGGGCTCAATCCATGACCATGAGATCAAGACCTGAGCCACCCAGGCATCTCTCAATATCCTTATTTTTAAATCACCTTTGTACAAATGTCAAATATAATGATGCCCTTATACATTTACTATTTTGTGTTTCTCTTCAACTGATTCACAATACTCACATAAGCATTCCATATATCACCTCATCTCCTCTCCATTTCACAATCTTTTCTAAGTTCATGTGCATTGGGCAAAACATTATAATAAATAGGTTTTTTTTAAAGATTTTATTTATTTATTTGACAGAGAGAGCAAGAGAGCACAAGTAGAGGGAACAGTAGAGGGAGAGGGAGAGGCAGGTTCCCCGCCAAGCAGGGAGCCCTATGGGGCACTCGATCCCAGGACCCTGGGATCATGACCTGAGCCAAAGGCAGATGCTTAACCATCTGAGCCACCCAGCCCCCCATAATAAATAGTTTTTGAAAGTATCTCCCGTTCTAACAAAGCCAGAATAATAATTACAATACATGGAAATATTTGATACTTACAACTTTTTATTCTACAACTGCATAGAAATGAGGATCTGTTTAAAATATATTAGCCATGGGTCCCTATAAAAATAAATTTAAAAAATAGTTAACTTTGAGGACAATTCCAGACTGATTTCTTCTTCTTTACAATAGTTTTTGAGTAATATTATTATTATAAGGCTCAAAATGACTCCAAATAGAGACTTAGGGACCAGTGTATCCAATTTGTTGTTATTGTAGGAAGAACACTGATCTGTAGCCAGGAGACTCATCCAGGCTTGGTTAGCTTCTGACCTTATAACGACAGTCACCCCATTTTTCCTTTTCCCCTTTATTTCATCTCAAAATGAGATAATGCTTCTCAACAGAACCACTTGGGGATCCCTGCCCAGAACCTACTATGTCTGAGAAGGCAGTGTTTGGCATTGCAAAAATGCATTGCACCTTTTGACTGAAATTTCCATAAGGATTTTTGAAATCAACTTTACTGAGGTATAATTTACATACAATAATATTAACCCATTTAAAATGTACTTATTGAGGTCATGAAAGCACACACCCATGTAACCACTGCCACAATCAACATATAAAATATTTCCTCACTCAAAATTTCCTTCATGACCCCCGGTAATCAGCCCTTCCCCCACCCTCCGACTTCACTGAATTGTGATTCATGTATTCTCTGTTCCTGCTCCCTACATATCCTTTACTTATCTTCCTTGAATACTTGAATTTGATTATTAAATTATATGTTCTCTTAGGTGATTTCCAACTCAAAAGTGCTTTGATTTAATCATGTTTATGTAATGAATTTGATCATTGCATGCACTACCAGTTTCTTTCTACTTCATGGCCATAAGCCTTAGCCATAATCCAGATCAGTAATCTTAGTTGGGCATACCGTTAGTCACACACACACACACACACACACACACACGCGCGCGCAAGATGAAAGGAGACTGAGAATAAAAGATACTTTAGAATATATCAACTAGTAAGCCTTAAACTTATCCAGTGCTGTATGTCAATTACATTTCAGTAACACTGGGAGGGAAAAAAAAAGAAAGACATCAGCTAAATGCTGCAAGTGGATGTTGGGTACTTATTTGAACCAACCAATAATAAGGAACCACATGTTTGAGTTAGTCAAGGAAATATGATTATAGAATGGATATTAAGGAATTATTGTGAATTTAGTTCAATATGTAAAGCCACCATAATTATGTAAAAAAATAGTCTTAAAACTATTATTGGGGTTAACATTTAATAAAAGAAAACTATTAAAAAGAATATTTTCTATTACTAAAGATATAAGTATTCAAAAATACATTCAATTCTGAGAAATCTTGTTATGGACAAAAATTAAATTCAAAATAGATATTGAAAGTTTCCACACAATAGAAATTCTAAACTTAAATTTACAATGGCCCCAAAATGGATAACATGTGAACAGACATTACCTACATTTCTATATCAATGTCTATTAAATAGTGTGTGGTATTCAGGTAATCAACAAATGCTGGAGAATTCACACACTGCAGTAGCCAAACAGAATACATTCCACTGAACTATGAAGATGTGCAATGTGTCTATATCCACATGTGTAGATGCATATGTGTATACATGCATATATATTATTTATGTGCTTTTCCATAAAAGCACATAAAAGGAAATGATCATGTCCTTTAATGAAATAAAAGGAAATTTAAAGTTAGACTGTATTTAATTCACATTGATAATACACATATAATTTCTAAAACAATTATATGTTCTTGACAATTATTTGAAATTTAAGAGAAATTCCTTCATTGATTTCTTGACTTTCCCTTCCTACTAAATAATCTAATAAGGATGACTTCAAACTTTTTAAATTAATTTGTTCCACAATTTTAGAAGTCATGGAATAATCCTGATATTAATTACGGCTCATATTTTATCTGTATGAAGACAGACACTACATTTACAGTATCTAAACTTGAAAATAAATTCTTCTCTGTTTTCTGCAATTGTGGGATAAAGTCTATAACAGCAACAACAACAACTATGGCAAAAATTAATGCAGAAGAACCAAAATGTTGTTCAAACTATAATTATTTTCTTTAATATATAAAGCCTAAGTGATTTGGCGATCTTTAGAAATGATGGCCTTCAAGGTAATGTTTGACTTAGTGATTTTCACATTAAACTATAGTATGTGATGAGAGGATCTTTATGTATTTCTTGCAACAGCATAAATGTTTTATCAGAAGAAAAGGTTTGTGTGATTTGACCTTTTTTTTTTTTAAAGATTTTATTTATTTATTTGACAGAGAGACACAGCGAGAGTGGAGTGGGAGAGGGCGAAGCAGGCTCCCCGCTGAGCAGGGAGCCAGATGTGGGGCTCGATCCCAGGACCCTGAGATCATGACCTGAGCTGAAGGCAGATGCTTAACGACTGAGCCACCCAGGCGCCCCTGATTTGACCTTTTTTATTAACTGTTTGTTTAAAGTGGTGTATAGATGAAGTTTGTCATATAAGATCAAGGTTTCAGAAAGAATCACAGAAATTACTATTCTGTGTTCAGATTTATATTAATTGAAGACTGTTTTAGTATATTTAGTTAAGAAATTACACGTGTGTCTACAGAAAATGAATAGAATATAAAATATAATATAAAATATGTTTATACTTTCTTTTCTACTTGGTATTGCTTTAAGGTTGTGATGATGATAAATACAATTGTGGACAATAAATTAAAAAGCCTGCATTTGCTTTGTCTTATTTTTTCAATGTCCATTTTTTTTTAAGATTTTATTTATTTATTTGACAGAGAGAGACACAGTGAGAGAGGGAACACAAGTGGGGGGAGAGGGAGAGGGAGAAGCAGGCTTCCCGCGGAGCAGGGAGCCAGATGTGGGGCTCGATCCCAGGACCCTGGGATCATGTCCTGAGCTGAAGGCAAATGTTTAACAACTGAGCCACCCAGGCGCCCCATCAATGTCCACTTTGTAGTTTTAGAATTTTCAAAATGGATACATGGCATATTTACTTAACATTTTGTGTAGAATTTCACATCATGTGCATTTTGAGGTATTATTATTCAGTGATGGTATTGGAATGAATATTGGAGAATTTTGAAAATGCTTTAATATATTTATCCAGTAATTAGGTCATAAATGCAGATATAAAATGTATTATGACAAGAACCTAAAGACAACAAAAATTATTTTGCTTTACTCTGTTAATACTTTGTTGTGCTGACTATTCTTGAAATAATTATGCAACAGATTAAGTCTGGAAATTCTTTAACTTGAAGTTATCACTGAACACGTATGTTTTCCTCAATATAAAAGAGTATACTACCAAAAAATAGTGTTTAATCTATTTTTTGAAACCCTAATAAATATCAATTAAATAAGAAAGTCATATCCTTGAATGACATTATATAATTATAGCAGTTGAAAGCTTTAAAATCATCTTTATAATAATAGTAACAATTCTCAATAAACAATACCTTGAAAAGGGTGCTTTCTGGGTGCCTGGGTGACTCAGTCAGTTATGAGTCTGCCTCCCGCTCAGGTCATGATCTCGGGGTCCTGGGATCGAGCCCCACATTGGGCTCCCTGCTCAGCGGGGAGTCTGCTTCTCCCTCTGCCTCTGCCCCTCTCCTCCCTCCTCCCCGCTTGTGCTCTCTGCTCTCTCTCTCAAATAAATAAATAAAATCTTAAAAAAAAAGAAAAAGGTGCTTTCTAATATCAGATATTGTTGAATCAGGAGCAGTTATATAATGATATTTATCACAGTAGAATTCATATTATAGAAATTAATAGCATTCTTATTACTAGCTTTCCTTAAGTTTATTTAAATTGTGTATACCATGATATTCTTAAAAGCAATACCAATTAATCATGGAAAAAGTAGCACATGTTCCTTACTCAAAATTTTTTGAGAATCCTAGGGTTTACCATTCTATTGTAGTGCTTAGGGGGAAAGAAATCTACCAGACATTTTTCTCCACTTTTCTTATTGGAGTAAAAGATGGGAAAACAGGATGATGTCATTTCCCAGCAATTCTGTCTACAACTTGCTTTAAAAAAAAAAAAAGTATTCTAATCATGCATCTTAACACCCTTTGGAGACAAACTAATCTACCTTTATAGAATCTTTAAAACAGTCTACTCAAAAACCAAGGGGAAGCTAATAGGCGAAAATGAGACGCAAAAGAGCAAACTACTAGAAGTTTGAAAAGGTAGAATGTGTTCTACGGTTTGACCACTAAAGAATATAGACATGCCACAATGCAGTATTCCAGCAAGGACTGCTTACAAGAACTAACCTATTTGTGTTTACAAAGTTCTAAGTTAAGTTTAAAAAGGACACAAACCAAAAGAAAAAAAAAAAAAGAGAAAAGCAAAATAAGCTTCCATTTGAAACATCAAAAAAAAGGGCAATACTTCTGAGAATTCTTGGTTGTTTACAAACTCAACATTCTAATGTTTTCATCAAAAGCTTATTCTGGGAAGTAAATGAAGTAATCTTTTTGGAAAGTAATAGGATTTTATTCTCATGAGATTCCCCCACAGAGAGGTGGCCACTTCCTTAAATCAACCAGTCAGGTATGATGATACCTCAAGTCCCAACTGCTTGAAGCAAATAAATAATAAATGAAGATGGTATTTGAGTCTGAAAAAATCATCTGCGAGGTCAAGAACCTCCTTTTTGTGAACTCTGTAAGATGTGTCATGCAGAAACAAGAGTTAAAGGTTGGGAGCTTGACCACACTCTTCAGTTTGGCTTGTAAACTGAAAGTGGCTAGTAACCCAGCACCAAGGCACCAAGCACATCACAGAAGTGTTTTTTTTTTTATTTTTTGTCCTTTTTTTTTTTTTTTTTTTCTTTTTCTTTCTCTTTTTTAATGGTCTGAGTTCTGCTTTCATTCCAGGATAGCTGAGAGTCAGAAATACCGGGAAGAAAAGTTAGCATTCTTAGTGAGCACAAACCTGCTGCTAAGATGGTATTTTGTATTGATTTTTCCCGAAGCCTGTAATCTTGAAAGCTTGTAACATAGGATGAGGTAAATATCATTTTATTTGCTCAAATAGGTTTAGATTAGATTGAGATGAAAAAGTAAGGACGGGCCAAATTAGGACTGAAAGCAGCAATTACAGATTATTGTTTCCAGCAGTAACTAGAATGGGTTATTTCACTGATAAAAAAGGCTTATTGAGAGAAAGTATTGGTGATTTTCTTTATTTTCTAAAATAAAAAATAAGTAAAAGAAAAACATAAAATTAAAATCATGTTTAAGGGTAAAAATAATCAGTCTTCTTCCAAATTGAAACAGAACTCTAATGTGTAAGTTACCCTATAACTAATATAAGCCCAAATGTGGGTTCTTACAATGTGTATGTAGACCAGTAAACCAGTAAAATGCTGTTTTGATGATGCAAGCATACTATATGTGATATTCTTATTTAGTTTAAAAAAATCTCTGAAGCCTAAAGCAAAAACCATAATATAAGCTCTAAAATTAATTCTCTCAATCACATGATTTCAGAAAAAAAAATGTGTACAAAACCATTCAAATGATACTGACAACAGGGCATGAAATTTAAAAGGTTTAACCCTGTCTTCTCTCAGAGTCTGTTTTATTTCTTCATCTTCGGAGCACTTCAAACATAGAAGCTGTTATTCCGTCTTTAGATCAGTAACTTTGAATTGTTCTACCTGTCATTCTGCAGCGACTAGCACAGCTAGATGTCATACAATGATTGTTTGCACTTCCATTCTTTCACATTAAATGGCAATCATTCGGTTCTTTTGATTTGTTTCTTTTATTTAGCCCTGAAGTTTTTACACTAGAATCTCATTAAAGCTGAACTAGTGTACTCCTGTCAAAAAACTAATGGAAAAAAGTTTAAAAGTGAAATGTGTCCCCTCTATTGTCACTACTAGAGAAGTTGCATCTATCAAGATTTCCCAAGTTTAGCACTTTGATTTCTCTTTTATTGAGTCTGCTGTCTCTGACTCTCTCTCTTCTGTTTCATCTAGAAAATGAAGAAAACCCAATGAAGCCAGGTTCGTTTATGTTAAAAAAAAAAAAGGACAGAAATATTTAGAAATCTTTATCTTACCTTCGGTTCTCTACCATTGAAATGATCTATATGTATGTATGTGAGTGTGTGGATGTGTATTTATCTGGAAAATAACACTAATTTTGACATCTAAACAGATTCTAAGTTAGCAAGGCAGTTTGCATTTCTAATCTGGGTTCAAGAACAAGTGCATCCAAATAGGTAACTTAATGGTTTATTATAAAAATGCTTGTAGGAAGTCATACAAGTCTTCATAATCAAGAAAATATTCTTCTTATAGGGCAAATATCTTATGATCAAGATGAGGACATCAATTAGGACTAAAAATGGGAATTAGAGGGATAGTTCTTAAATTGCATAGGATTTATTTATGCATAAGTATGTAACATTGTGTTCAGGAAAAAAGAAACATCATCTGGGTCATATTCATATAATCTAGGCACCACGGACAATGACAAATATATTCATTCAACACGAATCTCCTTTCATCATGTGGTGCTGTTGTGAAAGATAAGTGAAATAGATTGTGTGGAGGCTGATCCCTTTCTGAATTCCAGAAAATAAGATAAGTGTCCTCAGAATGCTGGCAAATTAATCCCAGTGAAATTATGAACCACTGACTACAGATCCAGCCAGAAAGGATAGGAATGGTGGGGGTGATTGTTGTAATTTTAAAAGGACCTTTTCTATTCATGTGTATTTGTTAGTTGATACTGTAGCATGGTTTGCTCCGAAATTCTTCCTCCAGAGATGAGATAGTCAATATATCTCAGTTGGATTCGTTAGGGTAAGTGCAGGATATTTATGATTGCTAATGTTGCTATCTTTTTTTTCTCAACATATATGGATGGGATTTGAGAGTTAGAACTGCCACACAATTTCATTATCAATCTCAAATAACCTTATGTTTTAGTCATACATTTGTAAGTAATTTGAATGATATACAAGTGAATAAACTTCTTTTTTTTTTTTTTTAAAGATTTTATTTATTTATTTGACAGAGAGAGACACAGTGAGAGAGGGAACACAAGCAGGGGGAGTGGGAGAGGGAGAAGCAGGCTTCCCGCAGAGCAGGGAGCCCGATGTGGGGCTCGATCCCAGGACCCTGGGATCATGACCTGAGCCGAAGGCAGACGCTTAATGACTGAGCCACCCAGGCGCCCCCAAGTGAATAAACTTCTAAATATATTTCCTGGTGAAAAAAAAATAAGACTTTAGAAAATATATTTTTCTCTCATGTATCTTAAATATTTTAGATTACCTAAAGCAAATTAATATTTTGCAGTGATTTACATAAAGAAATCTCTGGATTACATACACTTAAATTATTTATTAAGAATTCTAGTGCTTGCAAGGAACAAATTTAAAATGTAATCCTATGTACAAAGATATAAATAAAATTAAGAGGTTTAAATTCAAGAAAATGTACTGTGTGGCTTAAAGTGGACCTATGATTATATACAATGTATTATACACACACATGCATATATTATGTTTGTAAATAAATAAGTTTAAAAAATAAAACATTAAAAGTCACATGTCTTACAAAGCTACTGTGACAAATAGAAATTATTTCTCTATATGCGTCTTTTATCCAGAGTTTTAAATTTCATATGTAGATGTGAACAATAGTTATTTTTCTGAGATTAGAAGCAAATATTTGGAACATGATCACATGTATAATTTCACTTGATTATGTTAACCAGGTGATGGTTTGTTTTTTTTTTTTTTAAGGTCCCTATTAGATGTACAAAATTCCTAATGACAAAAACCAATTTGTTTCATTTTCTTTCAGTGACTTGATCCCACCAGTTAGGTGTTTCACCCTCTACTAGAGAGATAGTCTAAATGAATGATGAGCAGTCTCAAGATTAGACTGGAGAACTTCAATCTCTGTGCCCTTGTCCGGGGTCTTTCCACTAGGTTATGCTGCTTCTCCTCTGGAGAGTAAAGCCAGACCCACCTGTGTGGCCTGGGAAACGCTTGTGTTTTCAGAGCCCGTACCAATGAAAAGAATGCTGCTTTCCTCTTCTTCTTCTCAGAGCAATCTTGCTTGAAAAACCCACATTGCTACCACAGCACTATTTGGGTGAAATTTTGTAGAAATTAAGCATGCTGTGCCATACACTTTGAAAAACTGGAGAAAATAAATTTTCATTTGAATTAAGAAAATGCAAACAAATTGCTTTTCTGTAGTTGGAGGCCTGCTTGATTTTGAATATCTCTGCAGGTGCCTGAGCTCGTTGCTGTATATTAAACAATAAGAAAAACAGTAACAAAATCAGCAGGCAAATAATATAAACAGAACTGGTGAATGCTGTGCCAATTTACCCAAACAATTCTCCCAGTATGCCATGGTGATTATTTGAAATATCCCTGTTGTTTTCCCCAGTTTGCTTATTCCAATCTAGCATACGTGACTGACAAGTTGGAAATATTGGCTCCAGTTGTAGATACCAGGCAGAAACACAAAATAAGAGATTCTATGGTGAATCTATCTAGAGATAATAGTGAAAAAATAAAACAGGAAAAAAATCTTTTCTAATGTTATATATGAGAGTTAGTATTTAGATTCAGGTTTTGGGAGTTTTTTAAAACAAGCTATGGTTGAAATTCACTTTTAAATATTTTTTTCTGGTAAAGCTATCTGAAATTTCTTTATAATCCTTTCTACTTTGGGAAATTAAAGTACATTTGTTGAATCAAATGTTCAGTACTGGTATAAAGTGCAGTCCTCATCGCAGTGGAGCTATCAAAGGAAGAATTAATCAATTGAAAACAGATGGATCAGAATTGACTGACCAGGTTTTGTCTGAAATTAAAGATTATTCCTAGAGATGTGAACAAGTATTAAAAAAAAGTATAGTGCAATTTGATATTACATAAACAGATTTGGTGCCAAGAGAAAGTTTATAATAGGCTTAAGATAGATTTTTACTTGTTCTCTGAAGGCAAGTTAACCTGATAATCTGCATTTTTTAAATGCAATGAACTAATAAATGTTTTCGAAGTATGTGCTTCCTATACACTAGATTATAATTAACCCTTTTCAAAATGTAAAACAAATACATTAAATTGACAAGTACAATTTTCACTGTGCTAGTGGTTGGAAATTAATACAGCATTCTGTGTATCTTCCTCTACACTTTAAACTCCTCCCTTAAGTCCCAAATTTCTGTTCGGCCTCCTGACATCAGCCCCAGAATTTTTAGGAATGAAAACAATTGATTACTCAATTTGGTCAGTTCACAGTTGTTTTAAAATTATTGATTGACTTAGGAGCTTTTGCTATGTATGTTCAAAGCTTACACAGGGCAATATGAAGCTGGAGGGACTAGCACTCAATTTTACTTGTGTCTGTAGGTAGTTGGAGGAAAGTAGGTCTGTTCACTGCTAACTTCAATACCATCTTCTATTTTGAAACTGACATATATAATAAAATACTGAATTTTTACATAAGGGGGTGTTATTTTTGTCGTGAATGAGAGTTCAAGGAGTAAGTGAAGACATAACAGATGCTTCATGCAGAAGGTAAAAAATAAGCTTGTACTGGTTAGATGAGTAGATTTTGAAGATGGAAAATTGAGGATAAAAGACACTTTTTATTAGTAACATTCTGGGGAGATGGTGTGATGAACAAATATTATATTAAGGAGAAAAGTCCCTGCAACAGCATACCATAACTCAGATGATTTTAAAGTAGCCGAAAATAAAGTACCAAAAATAAAGCAGTCAACTTTTCCCATCCCATTCTAATTTATAATTGAGAAAAGTAAATTTTCCACTCTCTTGCTTCTCCATATTTTGGGTTAACTTGGTAAAGCCAAAAATGAGCTATTACTACCATGATAACAGTAATTGCTACTAGGTTTTACATGCCAATTATGTACTTTTTTTTAACGAATGCTTCCAAGAAACACACAAAAAATGATGATCAAGATCACTGCAAACTCATCTTTTAAAAATCTCAGGCCCTCAACTTTGAGGGATCATCTTTTCTTGATCAATTCACTCTTATATTTCTTTCAATGACTACTTCAGATCTTCATTACTCTTCTCAAGAAAACACTACTTAATATTTGTCTCCATAATTTTCTACTTGCTTTCTACTACATCAAAAAGGAATGATTATCAATCTTGAAGAATGAGGAGTCTGTCCCTCTGCCTACTTAAACCCAACTCCTTCACAAGTGTTTCTTTCTACACCCCAAACTCTGGCCTCCAATCTCCTGTCTAAATATTTCCTCTCATCTGGTTTTCAGTCAAAACACCTATTTGACTCCCTCCTTCTTATAAACCAACAAAGGAAAGAAGGCATAAAGAAAAATAACTGTTAAGATTCCTTTTACATGTGGCCCTCTGTGGAATACCTTTCTTGTGTCCAGCTTATGCTGCTCTCTGCGCATCTGTAGTGTCTATATTATTCTTCCCTGAAATGCCAGCTTGCATGTTTGTTTCCTCTGCTAGACTGTGGGTACCTTGAGGTCAGCTATGACATCTGAATCACTGTTGAATTGCCAGTGCTTGGTAGAGTGTTAGGTAAATATTTGAGAAGCAAATCAATGAACACTGGGTTATTATATTTTTTAAAGACTTTATTTATTTGAGGGAGAGAGAGAGAGAGAAAGAAAGAGAGAGCACGAGCTGGGGGAGGGGCAGAGAGACAAGCAGACTCTCCACTGAGCACAGAGCCTCACACAGGGCTTGATCCCAGGACCCCAAGATCACGACCTTAGCCAAAGTCAGATGCTTAAGGTACTGAGCTACCCAGGTGCTCCTGGGTTATTATTTTTCTGTTCCTTTATACTCCTTTGCATTTTCCAAATTTTCAAGTATAAACCTGTGTATTTTGAATACAAAACAAACTGATGTAAAAACATAAACAAGAATAAAATGAAGATTATTTCGGTGGAGTCTAAGATGGCAGGGGTAGGAAGATCCTGAACTCACCTCCTCCCACAGACATGGTAAATGTACAGCCACATATGGATCCTTTCCTTCTGAAAAAAATCTGAAAACTTGAACTGCTTCTCCACAACAAATGATAAAAAGACCACATCCAGTTGGGTAGGAGAGGCTGAGACCGTCTTACCAAAAACCCTCACTTCTGAAGTGTCAACACAAAATAGGGAGGAATCTTACAAGTACAGTGCATCTCCCCCAGGAGCGAGGTGTTTGTTCTTCACATTAGGCACCCCTTAGGATCGGCACTGAAGAGACAAGCTCCCAAAAATTCTGGCTTAGTAAACCAATGGGATCTATATCCAGGGGACCCAAAATGCTATAGGAAACTGAGATCCTTTTAAGTGGCTTTCATGCAGTCTCACTCACTCTAGGGTGCAGAACCAAAACACTAATTTGAAAAACTCTTGGATAGTATGTAGAGATTCATTTACTATTCTGGGGCCTCTGCTGGAGTAGCAGGGGCTAGCTGGGGTTTTCTCCAGGAGCAGAGTCTCTGAAGGTCACCATTTCTGCGCTCTCCACTTACCCTTCCACTTACCCTGCTAGTGCAGGCAGAGGCACTCAGGCATGGCCCCCTTCTGCTACATCACTGGGATGGGCAGGAGTAAGTGGTTGCAGCACTGTCCCACCACTTGTTGAGACTTCTTTTTTTTTTTTTTAAGATTTTATTTATTTATTTGACAGACAGAGAGAGACAGTGAGAGAGGGAATACAAGCAGCAGGGAGTGGGAGAGGGAGAAGCAGGCTTCCTGCCGAGCAGGGAGCCCGATGCAGGGCCCGATCCCAGGACCCTGGGATCATGACCTGAGTCGAAGGCAGACATTCAATGACTGAGCCACCCAGGTGTCTGCCTTGTTGAGACTTCTAATTGCAGGCAGTTGCAGTGATTTCCTGCTTCCTGACTGGGGCAGGCAAGTGTGCATGGTCATAGCGTTCCCTCACTCCCTTGCTAAAGCCAGTCAGTGCAGGTGGTCGTGGCACTCTCCTGCACCCTGGCTCAGGCTGGGAATCATGAGTAGTCATGGCATTCTCCTGCCCACAACCTGGGGCCAGCATGTGCGCACAGTATTGCTGAAGCCTGCAGGCAAGCATGGTCAAGGCATTTTTCCACTGTGGTTCTGAAGCTTGTAATGTGCCCTGCAACCTACACTCTCCCGCTGCCTTACTGAAACCAGCAGGCCCACACAAACCACCCAGAGGACACCCCTTGTTCATCTGACCCTGGTGGCCAAGAGGATTGGCATTCCTGAGGTCCAAGGAATTAAATAATGGGAAAGACACTTTTTGGCAGGCTAAAACCCTCAGGGTGCTGAACAGACAGCAGCCTGAAACACACCCCCAGTCTTCTTGGGAAAAAGTCAGAATTACTGATCCTGGAGCTTCACCCTGAAGGACAGACTTCAGATTTCCCACACATATCTAGAGGCCATGGTGTGCTTCTAAGAATATAAGCAGGGAGACATTATCCTTATGTACTCTTTCGGGCTCACTACAGCTTAATGAGATCTCCAAGAAAAAGAGCTTATAAATTTATCTAGAGCCCTAATTTTTATAACTGTCACTCAGTGGACACCTCCAGGTCTCCTGATCTGAAAGCCAGTAGGGTTTATGATTGTGGGCCCACAAGAATATATATATTTGCATACTTTAAAAGTTACTGCCTGAAGGTCTGGCTTCCAATCAGCCTGAGACTAGGTGCAAAATGAGAATCTTCCCCTCGGATCACTGACAGGTGTTGGTACTTCCTCATCAATGGGGCCATATCAATAATAGATCAGGCTGTTTAGCCAATCACAAAGGCTCAAGAGACAACCAAGACCTAGAACTAGGGTAAGGGTGAAGAAAAGTTTCATTACCTACACAAGGCCATGCCTTCAAGACTGGGAAAGGTAGCTGTTTTGCCTAAAATTAGAAACAAACACATCAGGGCAAGCAAAATGAGGAACCAGAGAAATAAGTTCCAAATGACAGAATAAGACAAAACTTTAGAAAAAAAAACCTTTAAATAAATAATCTTCCTGATAAAGAATACAAAGTATGGTCATAAAGATGCTTACTAAACTCAAGAGAAGAATGGAGGAACACAGTAAGAAGTTCAGCAAAGATATTAAAAACATAAGAAAATACCAAACAGAAGTCACAGAGCTGAAGAATGCAATAACTGAACTGAAAAATACACTAGCGGGGTTCAACAGCAGACTGGATGAAATGGAAGAACAGATCAGTGAGCTGGAGGACAAAGCATTGGAACTTACCCAGACAGAGCAGGAAAAACAAAAAAGAATTTAAAAAACTGAAGATAACTTAAGCAACCTACAAGACAACATCAAGTAGAATAACATTCACATTCTATGGTCTCAGAGGGAGAAGCAAGAGAGAAGAGGCAGAAAATTTATTTGAAAAAAATAATGGCTCAAAAATTCTCTAATTGGGAGAAGGAAACAACCAGGTCAAGGAAGTCCAGAGAGTTCCAAATAAAATGAATCTAAGGAGATCCAAAACAAGGCACATTATATTAAAATGTCAAAAGTTAAAAATAAAGAGAAAATCTTAAAAGCAGCAAGAGAAAGGGAACTTGTTACATAAAAGGGAAACCCATAAGGTTATGAGTAGATTTTTCAGCAGAAACTTTGAGTTTCTTTGCTGAGGGTGTAGCATCACATATTCAAAGTGCTGAAAAGTGTGGGGGGGGGGAGACTTCCAACCAAGAATATTTTACCCAGCAAGGTTATCATTCAGAATTGAAGGAGAGAAAAAAGAGTTTTCCAGGAAAGCAAAAATGAAAGGATTTTATCACCACTCAATTGGCCTTACAAGAAATGTTAAAGAGACTTCTTCAAGCTGAAAAGTAATGGCACTGATTAATAAGAAAACATACAAAAGTAAGAATCTCACTGATAAGGTAAATATGTAGAAAAGAAAGTAGATAAATCACTTATAAAGCTAGTATGAAGTTTAAAAGATACCAGAAGTAAAATTGACTAAAACTACAATAATTGGTTAAGGGTTATATTAAAAAAGGGAGGAAAAATATAACACCAAAAACATAAAATGTAAGGGGAGATGTAAAAATGAGAGTTTTGGAATGTGTTCAAATTTAAGTTGCCATCAGTTTAAAAGAGACTGTTATAGGGTGTTATATGTGAACTTCAGGGTAACCATAAAGCAAAAACTTATAGCAAATACACAAAATAAAATGAGGAAGGAATATCTAAATATAACACTAAAGAAAGTCATCAGACCACAAGGAAAGAGAGAAAAGGAAGAAGAAAGGAACAGAGAAGAAATATAAATAGATCCAGAAAACAATGAACAAAATGCCAATACGTACATACCTATCAATAATTACTTTAAATGTAAATGGACTACATTCTCCAAGCAAAGACATAGAGTGCTGAATGGATAAAAACAAACAAGCAGAAACAAAACAAGATACATCTATATGCTGCCTATGAGAGACTTCAGATCTAAGAACATAGAGAGATTGAAAGTGAAGAGATGGAAAAAGATATTCCATGCCAATGGAAACAAAAAGAAAGCTGGTGTGGCTATATGCATATCAGACAAAACAGACCTTAAAAACAAATAAAAGACAAAGAAGAACATCATGTAATGATAAAGGGGTCAATCCAATAAAATGATAAAATTTTATAAATATATATGCACCCAACATAAGAGCACTAAAGTACATAAAGCAAATACTAACAGACTTAAGTGGAGAAATTAACAGCAATAGAATAATAGTAGGGGACTTCAACAACCCACTTACATCAATGAATAGGTTATTTAGACAGAGAATCAATAGGGAAATATTGGCCTTACATTACAGCAGATAGACAGAGATATATACAGAATATTCCATCCAAAAGCAGCAGAATACACATTCTTCTCAAGCACATATAGAACATTCTCCAGGATAGATCACATGTTAGGCCACAAAACAAGTCTCAATAAATTCAAGAGGACTGAAATCATATCTAGCATCTTTTCCAACCACAATGGTGTGAAACTAGAAATTAATTACAAGAAGAAAACTGGGAAAAAAACCCCACAAATACATGGAAGTTAAGCAACATGCTACTGAACAACCACTGGGTCATTGGAAAAATAAAAAGGAGAAATAAAAAAAACACATAGAGACAAATACTACGTGATTTCACTTATATGTGGAATCTAAAAAAACAAAAAACAAAACAAGCAAATAAACAAAACAAAATAAAACCCAGACCCATAGACAGATACAGAGAACAGATTGGTGGTTGCTAGAGGGCAGGGGTGTTTAGGGCTGAAATACGTAAAGGGGATCAAGAGGTACAAACTCCCAGCTATAAAATAAATATGCCACGGGGATGTAATGTACAGCATGGGGAAATACAGTCAATAACGTTGTATTAACTTTGTATGGTGATGGATGGTAGCTAGAATTATAGTGGTGATCATTTCAGTACACACAAAAGTTGAATCACTGTGTTGTACATCTTGAACTAATGTAATATTATATGTCCATTATATTTCAATAAGAAAAAAGAAAGATTATTTGCCATTTATGATGATAAATCAAATGAATCTGTAACCAAAGCTGCCAGCTGGCAAATCAGTTGTTTAAACTCTGCTTTTCTAGAAGGAATGCAATACTGATGTTTCTAAATCAAAAGGGAAAAAAAAGATAGGAAGTTAATTTTTCTAACATAATATGCAATAGGTCATAAATTTGCTTTAGGAACAATTGAGTAGAGATATAACAAATAGATTTTGTTAGGTCTATATTTTGTATCTCATCTGCTCATACTTACATGGGTATCTCTTTTGTTATATTGTTTTTATAATTTTAAGTATTCTAATGGCTTGCCAAAATGTTAGTATTGATATTTAATACTTATTTTATTTGTAAAACAACAAAGTTATCTTTAGAATGTTTATTTCTTTTTTTTTTTTTTTAGAATGTTTATTTCTAAATGTTATCAATTAATTTTAGAAGGCAGATCTTGGATAACAAAATAGCACCATCAAGTGGAAGCAAACTCAAATTCCAATAATAACCACCTCATAGTCGTTCCCCAGTTCTTCTGACAAGTGGCTAAGGTGTTCAGATTCATTTTCAGTGATGTGATTGTCAGGTCAGCATTTGAGATGCTCCCTAACCAACTCTACTGTTTACTACGGGAAACATCTCTGTTCCTCATCCCTCTTTCTTCTGTTTTCTTCCATCCTTCTTGGCCTTGTGTAATTTACCTGTCCTTATCTTACTCTTAATTCACAGTTTATACCACTTTTCTCCAGATAATCTAATTCTCGGTAATAAATGGTCTTAAAATATTTTCCATTTATCATATTATATTTTGCAACCATATTCCAAACCAACAAGTAGTTGGTTAATAGCTGGAAATATTGTATATGTTTCTTCTAGCATGGCTATTGACACATACTGAGTGCTCAATGAATTCAAATTGACTTACTGGCTAATATAACAGATGGAATTTTCCTCCACATTTTACATTAGTATTAAGTAAAAAAAAAGGTTTATTGCCTTTTTTCCTAGCAAAGATCTCATCATGTTTTTGAAAGTTAAAGTAACAAGACTAAAAGAAGCTAAAAGGAAAGGATTTCCTGTAGAAGAATTAAGACAAAGTTGAGCCTCACAATGCAGTAGATACTACTAGGGTTATCGAAGACATTGCACTTGCTTTCCCATGAAACAGAAACAAAATTAAATTTATATATAGGTCAGATATAAAGAAAGAAGTATAAATAATATGAGAGAAGATGCTTGAGGTCCAATTTAAAGCAGAGTTTCAGTTGGCTTCCCAATACACGAACATTGCTTTGGATTTATTCTAACAACTTTTAAAGTCAGAGACAATTCCAGAATGATTTGTAATCAGTAGAGTAGCTAGACTGAAATATCTAAATAGGTTTGGAAGAAGTATCATCCACATAAAACACCAATGTATATTACTGGTTTTGTGAGTATCCCTCATGTTACAGTAACTGCAGAGCATTTTAAGAAACTTCAGGAAGCTGTTTGAGGGATACTATAAAGACCAGAGGGAAAGCAGAGAGTCTCATTTATCAAACTCCACTCAATATTGATTTAGTAACATCTGTATCTTTCATTATTAAGATTACCTTAAACAGAGAACTGCAAATAGGTAACACACATATGTAAAAGACACCAGACTCTATAGCTTAAATATCTATAGTTACCTGAAATCAGATTGGTTCTTTTGCTTCATAATACTCACCGAGCATCTAGGTATTGTTCTTAAACTTACCTTCACAGTGCATTATATTTCCATCAGCTAAAAGCTTAGAGCATACTGAACCTTTATGTAATAACCTGATAAAAAGCTGCCCTTATACTTTTTCCTTAAGGCAGAAGGGATTTGAATAATCTTGTTTACAATGCAAGACAATTGCTTTTTTTTTCCCCCTACAGCCCTAGTAAAAATCATGATTTAACTTCTTATTTTTCCCTGTGACACTGTAAAACACAATGGCCCTTGTAAAAAGCCTTAGAGATGCCTCTAGAAATATTAGCTCATCTATATGCCCTAGACCATCTAATTAAATAGAAATTGTATGTCTTCAGTATAAAACTCCCTTTGATTAAAGTTATTCTGGGAATAGGGCTGAGAAGATAATGAATTTCATTTACCCTCTCTACAAAAGTTGCAGTGAAATGTCCCTTTAAAAAAAATCCCTTAAAACTTAGACACAAATAATTTAATGAAGAGAACTTGAATTTTTCAAAATATTGCTGAATTCAGCTTCAAACCCTCAGTCTATTAATGAAGTGATGTTTCCCTAAAACAATGAAGCCTTTTGTAGCCTTGCAGATGTATTTCTGAAAGGTTTCTATTTAATGCTACATTCCATTGCCCCTTCTTCCTCCCAGTAACTGTCACTGACTGTCAGTTCCTGTGTGGTGGTGGTGCCTATGCTGTCAGATCAATTTTTAGAGATAGGGCAAAGTCACAGTAAAATTCAGTAGTGTAGAAAACCCATTAATGTTGAAGGGGCTGTGTGTGTTATATTCTTCAATGAAGCAAGGCTAGCAGGCATTTTAATAATGATAAATTCAAACGTACAAATAGGCAAAACAAACATCATCAACAAACTCTTCTGTGTCTCAGTGAAAGATTGGACGACACAAAAGGGCAAACATGGTCTCTGAAACTTTGGGAAGCAACATTAGAAGAGTATAGGAGAAAGTAGAAAGCTTCCATAAGCTAACAGGTTAGGCTTGGCTTGG